>NC_046371.1:9186645-9444145 GCF_011125445.2 Fundulus heteroclitus | reverse complement strand
TCAGCAACAGTCTTTGATCTTTATAAACAAAAAGACCTCTGTTGTTTGAAATTGATTTTCATCTGGAAAGAAAAACAAACTCTTTACGGTTATCACAATTCTAACTGTGCTTTCTGTCTCAGATCTTGCACTGTTAACTATGCTTTTATTAAAAAGGCTCTTTGAACAGAACTGCTTTGTTTCTATTGATAAGATATAGAAGCACCTACTGTTCTTTTAGAAATGCGGCATATGAGTAGAATGTAGAAATGGGATGAATGAGTGGAACGTCAGTCCTGGGAGCGGCATGCACACCTAGACAGTCTGGGACACAAGACTGGAAAACAAGGTCATCAGATAGCACCCAAGTGGTGACACATTATTTTACTGACGACATGTTAGGAAGCGTACAGTCCTTGCATGGGCGTGTACCTAGACTCCTTTATAAGGTTTAGGAAATGATCAGTCGGGGCTCTTGCTACATTCATTTCCGTGGCGTCGTGTTCGATCAGGAGCCCGTCAGCACTGATGTGTCTGTAAACATTTCTCTGACTTTGCTAGATTAAACCAGTTAAAGTTCAGATTTCTGTTTCATGCATCGTACATTGAAAACACTTTAAAGTACAAGTGGGGTCACCCTAAAGGTAAAAAGCTGGGGCAACCAAGGGTGTTTCCCTGCCGACAGGTTGCGGTAGCTTTAACAGTACATATGTTAATGATTGAAAGGAGTTATAAAATATTAAAACCTTACTATTGTAAATGGATAGAAAACAGTTGACCAGTGTTTATATATAGTTCGCATAGATCTTTAAAACTGCTCCACAAGTACCATTGAATAATAGTTCAACATCAAATGTAATGTTTAATAGAAAAAATAAACTTGTTCCACCTTACACACTGTATTAAAGTTTAAATCAGAGAAGTATTTACCTGTAAGCTTTGATTTTTATTTTACTGACTTCTTTGTGATACATGTAGCTACGTGTTGATTCAGGATAGCGAGGAGGTCCTAACTCTGGACCTCCACGCTGCAGAGGAAGTTTTACTAAAATATTCAGCCAATATTTGTTATTTTCATATGAATGTTTTGTGACAGACTGAGCACAGGCTGAGCACACCTAAAGAGAAGACGATGATGAATAAAGGAGACACAAAAATAACAGGCAAATACAAAAGCACAAAAAATAATGCACCTCTATAAATAGATATGAGGATTCCTAGAACTCATTCGACATACAGATGCACTATTTGCTCTCTCAATTTTTCCGACTCTCTTCTGCAGTTGGTATTTTGCCAGGAGCAACACGCAGAATTAACAGGCAACCTTAATCCACACAGACATGAGCCGGTGCATCCTGTCTTCCAGAGGTTAGCTGAAGGCTAATCAGTAAATCCAAGCTGACTGCAGGCTGACTGTTTATCTGGCTCTGTGGGGTGGGGGCAAACTGCGTCTGACTGTTTTGTTAAAAATGGCATTCTGTAAAATTATACTTGTATGTTTAAGGTTATAGCTACAACTTTTTCATCAAAACAATAAATTTTTCATAAATAATACATCCACAGAACATCTAGAATGGTGCAGAATAAAGCTATTAAGGTTGCTGAAAAATAAATACTTAGTATATAAATGATTGTTCTATTGATTTTGACAGGTCCAAAAAATGTAAATGGCAGATGTAGTTCAAAGTCTTGATGCAAGTGTTATACTTTGTAATTAGAACATGGCAGACCCGGATGTTACGTGATGAGCTGAACACACTTTTACAACGGAAACCTAAACAACAGCACAACTGCATGGTGAACTCGAGTACACTAAAAACGCTTGCTTTGGAAAAGCTTGTATAGCAGAGGATGGTTTCGATCCATCGACCTCTGGGTTATGGGCCCAGCACGCTTCCGCTGCGCCACTCTGCTCAGCTGCTGGATGTAGATTTAACCCATCTTCACATGCTCAGGAGACCAGTGCCCTATCTATTAAAGACGTTTTTAGGTGACAGTCATTTTGAGCACAATACGCAGACACCAAAGTCTGTTTAGGAAAGGACAAGCCCCACTTTCTAGTCAGTTTCACAACTATTAACGCCCTGAAAGTCTGCTAACAAAGCACTGCGTTTTGGGCAGATTGGCCGGCGACTAACAAGTGGCAGCTGATCCAATGTTCCATCTACCGAATGGACAGACTAATTGTATAAGTCATAGCATACAAGCATGAGGCTGGATGCATATAGGTGATTGAAATGTTAGAAGCTCTGCAGTGTTGGCCTCAGAAATGGTCAAATGGCTCCCTAGCATGAACGACTTCACCATTACTCTATGCATAACATTCATACAAGCCAACTGCTTCTAAACGATGTTAATAGTCTCATAATTCTTTTGGTTTGTCATTTGTTTTAATTGGTTAGCTAGGTACTGCTAAGTGTCTACTTGAATACAAATGGTATCATGCTAATTGAGTTTTTTTGGACAACAATTCCTTGTAAACCACCTTTTAGCACTGATTGAGATTATGAAATTACAGAAATTGGACTACAAAAGTGGTTGCCATGGAAATTACAGATAAACGGACTCTGGAGGCCAGGAGCTGACATTCCTCTGCCTTTTAGATTAAATATGGTAAATTATGGTTACAGTTTGAAGATTATTTTTATTACTACAGATAGAAAAACTGTGATAAAAACACCACAATTATACAAATGTCAAATGAAGTACAATACTTAACCAAGAAGATTGGAGGGGGGGGGGGGGCTCAGGTTTGAACTTTCAAAAACTTACAAAACAGCAATAGGTTTAATTCCTGCAGAGTTTCACCTCAATTCATACCTCCACACATGTGACCACAACATTCCTCCTGTGAGCCAGGCAAACAATAAGCCTATCGACTCTCCATTGTTGGGGCGACCAGTTCCAGGTGGATTTGCATGTGAATCTAATCTCCAATGAGGCCTGGCCTGCAGGTCTATAAAGCTTGGAACTCCACACTACTCCAGAAATCTAGGTTGTACCTATTCTGTGTGAAAGAAAAAGATAAAACCTTCCCCATTTGGTCATGAAATGTGCACTATGGGTTATGCCTACACAGAAACTGAAGGGTCATATACTCTTTCTTAAAGGTGAGTAATGCTGGACCATGCCCAATCAAGAAATGGCTACATATAATGTTTTAATTTGTTATCTGGCTCTTTTCAGACTCTTATTGAACAACAACAAATTCATAGCTATGTAGAAATATGGAGCATTTCATCAGTTTCAAGCATTTTGAGGCTCCATTGACTGCTATGGATAGTATTGGGTGTCTTAATTTCTCTGCAGAAGCAAAGAGAGTCCAGCTTTTGTCCCTGGCAGCTTCAATTTCCTTTTTCCAAAGTGCAATACAAAGACCCACTTAAAATACAGCTCCACTTCACATACACACACTTTCAGCTGTGAAAACCACAAAAAGTGTGTGTGTCAGGGAAATCACTTCGAGGAGGGGGAATACACAATTTGTTGTGCTTAGAGCAGATGTGCTGCAATCAGCAAAAAGAAAAAAAAATGCTTCAGAAGAGTTTTGCTCCCATTTAGAGCTGCTTTCACTGCACATTCCCACCTTAACAGCTGAGAGGGATGCCGGGCTGCTTTAATTGGTTCGTCTCACCTGCTGAGACGCACAAATGCTCTGGTGACAGGTAAACAAAAGTGTCAAGATGATGGGCGGAGCTTGCTTAAGCAGTCAGCTGACTCACTGAGTAGCAGAGCCTAGAACTTGACGCTGGATTAATACACCAGAGGGCAGAGGTGATGAAATATTCAGCCACACTGCTTGTTAAGTACATTCACAGCACTTTGACTCTGACTGGATAAAATAAAATAAAACATTTTTGTGGTACCACACTGTACCCAACATGCATAATGAGGTTTAGGCAATGCACTAACATGTATCTATTGGTGAGACAGAATCTGAATTATACTTACATTCCTAATTAGGCTTACTTTCATTCCTTCCATTGTAATGGAAAATATTAGCATCTTTATATATTCACTATAAATTAAATTGTGTACTGTGAACACTAAGCTAAACTAATCATTACAAAGCTCCAAATCTCACCATTATGTCTCCAAAACATTAAGGCTTGATAAGCACTTGGTATACTGTATTTGACAATTATTAGTTCTTGAAGCCCTACACAGTTGTAAAATCTGTCATGTTTCAGGGATGTTTGTTTTACTCTTTTGTTTTGTTCCCTCCTTCCTTTAAGGTCTTTCACTGTCTCCTTTGTGCTACTTCTGATTACCAATGTGGGTGAAGCTGTGCCTCCATCTCCACGGCGCACACCTGTACAACTATTATTACACAGGCAGGAACAGACAGGAATCTTTACAATGATATATGACAGTAACCTGGCGTCTGATGTTTCAAAGGGCCTTCTAAAGATCATGAAAGCACTGTGGAAAAACCACTGAAGCCTTGGGTGATGTTTTTAGAAGAAAATCTGAAGTACTGAAGGAGGATTACATTCGTCTGCTAAATTTAGTTGAAGATGTTGACGTCAAAGTGTTTCTCAGCAGACCTCTCATGCCCATTCATTGTGCAGATGAGATTTTTCACAAATTTCTGGAAAAAGCATGAGCTTCAAGACTTGTAGAATTTATTAACAATTGTATTATTTTAATATAAGTTGTTTATTCAAAACGACTTATTTCCAACACGTTTTTCTCTGTGAACCATGGACCATCAGCTGTGTCCTTAAACAAGGTACAACAACTGCATAAACAGACAATCAACCCTGCACAGTCAGCAACAGCCAAGATAAAGATTACCAAGAAGATGACGCAGGAAGTGACTCCACCACCGTCCCAGGAGGATATACCCCCTGATCTCAACAGGCCAAAAAGCCCTTCAACCGACCCCTGCAACAAACCCAGAATCAGTCACCACCAAGACTAGACCCAGTCCCCTCTGTCCCCACTAAGTCCAGATGTCCCATACCTGGATTTAACCAACAATATGAAAGAAGTTTTTTAAGATTGGCTGACTGCTGACATCTTCTCCGCACAGCCAACCTGATGAGCAACATCATAACCTATCCTCTACACATAACAAGGATGATGAACATGCCTGTGCTCAGGACCTTCAGATCACTTTGCTGTGATGTACTGTGGGCCCCAGTGGTAAATTTATCAGACATGATGACCTCCAGCACAAGCTTGGGCCCCTGATGGGAGATAGCTGTAAAATATCTCTGCTGATACGTGGTAGAAAGAACAAAGCTAAAAGGATAAAAAGCAAAAATAAACAAGTCATAAATTATCAGATACAACCAGCCACAGGGACAATGTCAACCACTGAGTCATAAACTGGCTCCTTGTATCTCAGAGAATAGACTTTAAAATACTTCTGTTAGTCTATAAATCCCTGAGTGGCTTAGCACCTAAATACATCACAGATCTGTTGTCAGTGTATCAACCTAGGTTGATGGCTGGCTAGGTTTAAGGCCTGATCACACCCCCTACACATACTCACAAACCCACCGTTTTGATAACATTTAATCCCCCATGCATGAAGGCGATACTGACCAAATATGACGCCCATACCTCAAAATCTCTAGGAGTTTATCAAAGTTTCAGGTGTAAAATCTCTAAAACCCTCAAAAATGACACTTGGACCCAAAATGACCAACTTCCTGCTTGTTTTAAAACTTACCTTCAAGAAACATATTTCTAGTAGTTATATGTATAGTTTTAACAGTATAAGCCTTTAATGGGAATGAATACTTTGGTGAGGTATCGAACAGTATTTAATAAAGTCATCATAAATACACTTCAACACTGGCTTTTTTTATGTGTTTTTGCTGTGCTAACACTAACAGTGACTGATAACCGAAGAATGTTTTGTGCCTGCCTTCTCCTACAAACTCAGGCAACTAGATCCGGAAAATTTAATCCACTAAGCATGTAAATATATGTTAAAAAGAAAAGAAAAACATCCCTCTAAATTGAATTAGGGTAAATATGGATGGGAAATCGGTCAGATTAACAAATATCCAAATCTGTTAACTGTTTATTTGAGACTTCTGCTTTAATTTCAAAAAGGTGATAAAAACCTATGAGTTAGTGATTTTGTTTTTACAGTGTAGCTACTGAAAAGTGTTGTATCACAGTTCAGAAAAAGACTAAAGCTTTTTAGGCCCTTTGTCAACTATTAGCAATATAAGGCGTGCTGGCCTAGTGGTTAGAGAATTGTGTTTGTGTCCCTGAGGTTTGGGTTCAACTGCCACTCTGGGTCCCTGAGCAAGACCCTTAACCCTAGATTTCTGCCTGGGCGCCGCACAGTGGCAGCCCACTGCTCCCCAAGGGGATGGGTTAAATGCAGAGAACAAATTTCTTTGGAATGCATGTTGCAATGACAATAAATATTACTATCTAGCTGTGGATGTATTCTATTAAAAATTAACCTTTTCCAGAAAGTGTCATGCCTCATAGGCTGGAAATTTTGTCCTGGAAAAAAGTTTTTTTTTTTTTTTTTTTTTTTTTTTTTTTTAAAGCTGCAGGGTAACGACAATCTAAATTCATCATCACTTATGCATTTAAACATTCATTTCCATCCTCCATTTGTGTCTCTAAATTCTATGTTTAAAAACATAATATTTATCTTAAGGCGCTTTACATAATTTCTTTTAAGAAAGCACATTACCTCCTGTAATGAAAGCTCTAATGAGCCCCATAAGGTGAAATGTGCTGATCTGATGGTAATTGTCATTCCTTTAACCATCATTACTTTCCATCTACTATGATCACTGCACTCCCAAACCACAGGCACATTTTGGGGAGGTGATGATGGCTTTTATGGCTGATACCAGCTGCTGCCAGACAGTTTTAATAAGAGCATAATTGAACCTGTTAATCAGAGACTATAATCTCTAGTAAGCAGTTCAAATTTAGTAAAGTTTAAAACAATATTATAAATAAGAAACTCTCTAGTGGTCCTTTTTTAAATTGAACATTATTATTGGACTCACAGGAGCTATTATAATGTAGGCTTTTATTAACACAGATCCGTGGCTTTTCAGGGTGGTAAAAAAAAACTATTCAGGATGAGTTGAGAAGATGAAAGGTTTTCAGAGAAATAAAGAAAGTTTCATCTGTTTTAAATGTAATGTTTACACTTGCATAAAACATTAATCGCATCTTAATAAAAAAAATAAGCATGTGCAGTCTTTTTGGAACTGATATAGGGTAAAAGTTCAGGGAAATTAAACAACAATATTCTATTGAAGACCAAAAATTACAATAATAAAGGTATTTAAAGTTCAATAAGACAATTAATGTGGCTCAAAAGGCAGAATGTGGGGCCACCATTATTTAAGCACTTTTACAAGATGGAGAAGAGATTGCAACCAATAGTGTAAACTTGATGTACATTATTTTTTATATACCTAAACATATTTGGATAGTCATCAACAAATTGTTAGTTGAGAAAGTCTGATTTCTTTTTTACTTATGATGTCCCACAATACCCAAGGGGATTGTGCGACTACCTTGCTGCAATAATTAAAAGTAATTCCCCTTCATTTATGTTTTTTTTTGATTTGCTAAAATACATGAATGGAAAATTAGAGCTGGAAGTCTCAAAATTTCATATAGAATAAATCCATTCATTCAGTGTAGTTCTTTTATTAAACTTGTAGGTCTCTGAATATGGAACACTATTAAACTCTACTATAACTAGGTGGAACAGTAACATTCCTGACAGCGCAACATAGTTGCCTCTGAAAGATTTTCTACGTCACCTTCGGTTTTAAAAAGCTGCTGTTGGCATAAAAATGAAGTGGAGCACAAGGAAATTGTTCAGAACTGAGAGTGTCCCTTGTGATAGAAAGGTGATGTGTGGGTTGAGAATATTAAGATAAATCAATGACAGCGGCGAAAAACAGTAACGATTAAAAAATATATTGATCCAGAAATGATAAGACATTTAATCGTGGACATGCCTTTTCAGTCACTTCCTTGTGCATATCTTAGCTAAAACGTAGGAAAAACCCAGAGTTAGTCCCAACAACTCTGCTCGGTAGCAGCGTTCGGCTCAGCTCTTCTACTACGTCGGGTCAGCGGCAGGACTGCGTAAATACCTGTTGTTGCATTAAACTTTTTGACTCCATCATGACACACTCAAATCAGGGACAGCTTTTGCCAGGGACAGGCCATCCAAAACGGGGACTCGGGGAAGTCTGGTCACAGTTTGGTTCCTGGGTGTGGCCGCTATTGTTGTCTTAATCCAAACAGTTGCTTCTCCCACCCGGCATTCCCAATGGGCTCGTCCATTTTATGTGGTTTTGAAATCCCTCACAATGGCAGCGATTCCAGATGAATGTGTTGACACCGTGTGTAGCTCAGCGGAACAACACCCATAGATAAGATCCAAACATAATATCCAAGATAACATCCTCAGAGCCTGCTTCTACACCTGCAGATAGAGATATAAAAAGAATAGCAAAACCAATCAAAACAAGAGTATCACAGGCACAAACGGCAAGTGCTTTGACAACATTACTGAAAAATATGAAGTATTATTTAATACAAGATGTATATAGTGATAGCCAAAGCTAATGATAGGGTTTATTTGTATATACGGGAATCTGTAAGCACCTGAATTCAAGCACATGTAGGTGTTTGAGGGAGTCCACTTGTATATGTAAGGTTTATCCATAAGAAAATTTATCAATTGTGGTTGTGAGGAGCCAAAGAGTGGCGAGGCAGAAACACCGGGAGAACCAGAACCCCAGACGCCCGAAAAGGCCCCCAGAGCAAAGGAGCCCAAGAAGGACCAACACAGGAATAGCTGCCTCCCCTATCCCAGGGAAAGAGCAGTGAGCCACAGAAAGTCTCCCTGCAGCCACAGTGCCACAGCTCCGAGGAGCTACAGGGAAGAGCCCACAGAATCTGCCAGCAGCCAGCTATGCCAGAGCGGATCCAGCCATGGGGCCAGAGATCAGAGGCCCAAGGGCACCGGACGGAGCCATGGAGCCAAGGTCCCTTGAAGCAGCCGCCAGGAGTGAGCCAGGATTTTGTATTAGTTGTAAATTCGGATTTCTGGTCATTTTGAAAGTTCTTAAACATATTTGAGGCCAGGAGTTTTGTTCAAAGCTGACTGAAAAATCCGCCTCCCATTTCATAATAGGAAGAGATATTGAACAATCTAGTTCAGACAATGTCCTGTATAATTTAGCCAATAATTTTAGGGGACGGGGCATTCAGATAAAGGAACACTAAGTCTTCTGTAGCATTTTTAAGCTAATACAAGGGTGTTTATCTTTCCAAAGAAAATTTAAGAGATGGAGGAGTCCAGAGATTTAAACCAGTCAAATGATGGTTTATTTGGGATTTTATAAGAATAAGTGGGTAATTCTAGGTAAAACCACAATTTTAATTGAAGCAACCCTTCCCATGAGTGAGATTGGGGGAGTTTTCGATCTGGCAACAGCCTCTTCTATCTTCTTTAAAAGGGGGATGTGGTTAAGTTTTGTTAAATCCGTCAATTTAGGCAACACATTAATATCCAAATATTTAATACTCCCTGACTGCAATTGTTTATTTAGGGGGTATTGTAAAGAGCAATTAATTGGCACTACTGTAGATTTTGACCAATTTATAGAACAATCTGAAACTTTTGAGAATGATTCCATTAATCAGAGAGAGAGAGAGAGAAGCTGGAAGATGTTTGGTTATTTGTCCTGACACATGCTGCTGGGAAACTGTTTAAAGATTTTAACCAGTTAAGAAAAAGTTCAAAAAACAAATTTATGCAGAGTTGCAAGCAACATTTTCCAGTTAACTCTATCAAACACTTTTTCTGCATCTAAAGACAATATATTGGATTCCTTTTTAAAAAGCCAGTTTGATCAAGGTGTATTATGAGATGAGTTATTTTATTTCATCATTTTCTAAGAGCTTTACAGATTATTTTAATATCCACGTTAATTAGGGATATGGGATGATAGCTGGTAGGAAACACAGGATCTTTGCCTGACTTAAGCAGGACACTAATGGTGGCAGAATTCATACTAACTGGGAATCTGCCATTTTCCTCAGTTTCTTGCAACATTCGGTGAAATGTTGGTGCCAGAATATTCCAGAATTCTTTATAAAACTCTGCTGGACCTGGAGCCTCGTTTAATTCTAATTTTGCTTTCACATTTTGAAGACTTACCTTCCTAAGAGCCTTCTAATAACTTGATGGTTTCTTTTAATTCCTAAATCCTTTTGTTTTGCTTTTTCTTTTTATGAGATGAGAATGAAATGTGAGTTGATAGGAAGAAAGATGGATGTAAATACAAAGCAATCCTGAAGGCTACAAATAAAACTTTAGACTGTGGTGGATCTTCTGGTTTGGCAGGACACTAAGCCAGATTTGCATTGGAATGATTTTGATCAAAGCATTTGTGTGTGGTTAAATGGTCCAGTCAAAATTCAGACCATTACAAACAGAATTGGGTATTTGATGTTAAATTATTTGCAAAAAGCTAAAAACGAGAATACTTTATTCAAACTGGAAACTGGAGCGTACAAAAAATAAATAAATAAAAATAAATAACTGGCTGTTATAGCCATTAATGTCGATTTGTGCTCTGGATTGTATGCAATTTATGTCACTTGACAATTTTTTTTTCTGTTGCATCTTGTGGTTTAATATTTTATCATCACAGGGAGCCGCAGCTTGCAGTTTATTATTTATGACCTGCTCAATAAACCATAACAGCTCTATAAGAATCAAACCTGTGGAAGCAGGACTGGGAGGTGCATTAATACACACAGAGAATTAAACAATTGAGCAAAGCTGTGGAGGTATGTTTTTTTATTTACATAATTTATGTTTGAGAACAAAAACAAATGCTCAAGGTTATTAACAGTGAAGTTACAAACTTGCTCCAAACAAACAAGACACAAGTTAATGCATTTACATTTGTACAACTGAATGATTCATAACCACATTAATCACAAACGTGTGAACACATTAATACATAAATGTATTAATGTGTTCACATACTTCTGTGTTCAGGAACAAGCTCATACACACAATAATAACCACACACTCAAACTCACTCCGTTCTCTCTGTCAGTTTACGCTGCTGCATAGCTTTCCCCCCTGTATTATAGATGACTGACAGCACTCGTTTCTTATTTGAACCTCAGCACCTGCAATCCTGCTGATTCTTACATTTCCTCCTCCGCAACACCGCAGGCTGACATGTAGCTTTATTTGGGCAGGGTTTGTTGTTTTCCTGATCACCTTGAGTCAAAAAAGAAACATGTGTACAAGTCCGCCATTACATCTCAGCGGGGCTTCTGCACTATGGAGAGAGAGCTTCTAAAGTTTTTTTTTTATTTATTAGTAGAAAAATGAAGCTTCAGGGATTAAAGATTCACATCACGAGTCATGGGTTTGAATAGATTTGTTCATAGATTTTCTATGCACCACCTTAGGATAATAATTTACAGAAGCATCGCACATAAAATATTTTTAAAAACAGTATTTATTGCGAGTAAATTTTATTTGATAAGGAAAAACACATTCTTTCCTTTTACAAAATCCCTTGTATCAAACTTATTGGCAGACATGTAAGTTGATTTTCTTTATTAAGGGTAACTCATCCCCAAATCAACAATGTTTTGACAATAAACTGTTAACAGGTACCGATGTCAGTAGCCCTGCCACTGTAGTGATATGGCAAGGCAATTTAACATTTAATCAGTAAGTTTAACTATCCGGAATTACCATTACAGATATCTGCAACATAATTTTGACTTGTACAAATATCACCATTACTGACATTACTAACAGTATGACTTTTGGTTTAAGAAATAGCTAGTGTCATTCTGACTAGTCAAAACTAAATTACATATATCTATGACGACAAATGACACATGAATGGGAAAATAGTTTGAATCTTACTAGGCAAAGATGAATTACAGATATCTGTAATTAGAGGTTTGACTAGTCAAAATCTAATTACAGACATTTTGAATAAGAGTTTTTACTAGGCAAAATAATGTTGCAGATGTCAGTAAATAATATCCAGTCTAGCGATTAAATGTTAATTGTATTGCCGTGCAGCTGGGCTCCACAAAGACTCCCTCAACCTCCGGTGACGAGGGGGGTGAAACTCCTCCACCTTACAGTCAAAGCAATGATTTAAAGTTTTGATCTGGAACTGTGACCAACAGGGCTTGACAGGTACCCAGGTTTGTCTTCCCACCACGAACAGTGAACAGGACAGTAAGAGAGGGGAAATTAGAACGACAGCATTAAGTGGCATCATCACTCAGCAGGAGAACCCCTCCCCCCAAGTCGTTGAGAGGTTGCCAAGTCAAGAGAGACGAGGATGTTGCTCAGCTAAATTGAAGATGACGAGTGAAGATGATTCAGCCAAAGTTGAGTTGACAAATACTTCTGTCATAAATACCAAATGATTTGGTCTGTTTTGTTAATCCTGGGAACTCTCATATAATTGCCTCAGGCCTGAAGTCATGCTGCACCGTACCTCTAGGTTAGAAAGGAGAAATATTTTGAAAGACATTGTTGATGGAGAGGACTGATTGTTTCCAGGGAATGTTACTTCCATCTCAGGTGACAAATGAGAATAATCTTGATTAATTTTACAGTAAAAATCTTGTATATTGCTCCTTAAAGGGTATTATGTTTCCATACCAACCACAAAAGGCTATCTGCATGCCAAATGATTGAGGAACACACTAGAAAAATCAAACTTCTGTCCAACTATCACAAATGTAAATGTGTGGAGATTGATAACCTCACCAGAGAGAGTTTAATTTGAACTGTGAACTGTGTAATTCTTGAAAGAATTAAGAATAAGATAGATCTTTTTGCCATCACATATTGTAAGTGAGTCTAGCGTGAAACAAATAATGAATATATTAAAAAACACCTCATATCGGATGTTACTGTAACGCTGATTGGTTAAAGCCAAACTGAAAATCTCAAATTACCCTCAGAGAAAGGGATCTCCAGCCAAAGCAGAGCACCACAACCATCAGGGGGTCGAGAGGTGTAGCAAAAGAGTAACAAAAAACATAGAAGCAGTTGATTTAGGATCATTTTCTATGAGAAAAAAATACAACAAAACAGAACACAGAGGGGTACATATTCCATATTCATAACACAAATAACTATTAGAAGTTTACGTTTAAAACAAATTAATCAAAAGCCTCCCATTTAACACATAGTGCAGCTGTGGTGTTCCTACGTGAGCTTATCAGTTCTGTAGAACGTAATTAGAGTTTCCTTTGCATGTTATAGGTGGTGTCCACCTTAAAAAAAGGGAACTTGTTCAAGGAAGAGATCCCTGTCTCAATGTATGGTGTAAATTAGCATAATCCCATGGACTTCTGTGTGAAATGTTCATTTGCAATATCAAATATTCATCTGTCTTTTTTTTATGTTCTCACTATGTCATTAATGCAAAGGCATCCAACTGTTGCAAGTTACCCATTCTTATTGTAATTAGAAAATTATTGCTTGTTCAGATATGAAAGAGCCTGAAAGGCCTACAGTTATATTGAAGCAGAGAAAACGGTTGCCATGAAAATGTCTTGTTTTTTCTGAGATAAACAGACACAAGACACAATTGGTAAACAGTTGTACAAACATCAAACCACCTGAGACCCAGATTCAGTCTTGCCAACAAACCAAAAATTACTTTAAAGGGGCCTAGTCGTGTATTTTGACTATTAAAAGAAAACACAAAAAACATATATTTATATTCAAATAAAACAATATACACCAAACTTTTGTCCTGATAGTGTATACTCAGCCCTTTTTGAGCCTAAAATAACTTTTTACCAAGCTTGGTCAGCAGACTCAAAAACATAGACATTGTTGTGCCAATAGTTGGCAGGCATTAGGGCATTCCTCAAATTACATCAAATTACTAAATTTAGACCCATACAAGCAGAGCCGTAACTCTTGAATAGTTTACTTGTTTGTTTCAATTAGTGAACAGATCTGTCCTGAATATTGCCGCAATAGATAATCATATGGCAACAGCAAAACACCGCTGCTGCATTGGTATCTGCTGGAGTGACTAGCGATGTGATCATATTGATCATATAAAGGGAGTCTTTTTTCCCCATTGATTCTCCAAAACCCAGAAAGATTGCAGAGAAATGTAAGCGTTGGATACGAGCTTCTATCTGAGAGGACTTTACTGTGGAATCTGACCAAAGGCGCCTAAATGTAGTCTCTACATCCTCGGTCGTAAGGAACCAACACTTGAACATCCAGACGTGAAACCAGCGACTGCAGCATCTAGGCAGGTAGGCTGCATTTATTTGGCTTTTTCTCAGCGGCTTTAAAACTTCATACGATCCATGAGGGCTGTTCATTTGAGCTTCAGTGTTGCATTTAGCCTGCTTTGTATCAGTGACTTGTTGAATCACAAGTTGCTGCCATATTGGAGGTGGCAGAGTGGCGCGATTTGGAGGAGAGGTCTCATTCCTGTGCTGCTGGAATTGTAGCGACCAATTCACAGTACAAATCAGATCTACTGGCATTATCTTTCACAGGTAAAAAGGAACATATACCTATGATAGTATTTATTCATTATAATGTAATAACGTCTTATATATGTCTATGGGCTCCATTGCCTCTCCTTGTTTACTCATTGCACATATGTTTAATATTATACTTCTGGTTACTTGGTCTTTTTGTAATATAAGCACTTTGTTTACTAACACACACAGTAAAAACAAAGTGTAAAACACATAAATTAAATATATAATCCAACAGACTGTGATAATTTAATTCGAAAACATTGATCAGGACTAGCACAGAAATTGAAAGAGTCATTGTACATAAATAGGCACCTTTAAGGTAAGTCGCAGTTGGATTGACTGACTTTAGGAATAAAGATAAAAGATTGCAGCTTAATTTTAGTCTGTGAAATATCTAATTTGGGTGGTAGTTGTACTTAGATATATTTTTTTCCCTGATGAAGAGGGCTTTTATGCCTCAGAAGTGTGAAAGTATTGTTGCAGACAGCTGGTCGAGTCAATGTGTTATTCTGTGTGACTGCTGTTGTTGTAGGAAAGTTTAAAGTAGGGCAGCTTAAGGAAGAACAAAGCATGGAGAACACGTTTGGGTAACTTTTCCTTTAAAAATACATGAAGCAGCTGCTGCCACCCCCCACCTATCAAACATTAAGGAGCAACGCAAAGGTTGTATAAATGGTTGAGAAAGGCATTATGGTAAACACAAACACACCTGAAAGCATAAAACAAAAACCTTTATTGTATTTTTAGCGCTGAAAACGTCACTTTTTTACAGCTGCCTAATTACCCAAGAGAGTCATATTGAGCACTGTTACAGTAGGGAACTGAAGTCATATGAAATTTTATTTTGTGTTCTTCGTTTATTATATGATTATCTGTGTAAATCTACAGTAGACTGTAGTACATATAGTGATACTGGTGAAGACCAGAAGAATATCCATGTGATACACTACCAGTCAAACGTTTGGACTCACCTTTATCAATCAATGGCGTATCATTATTTTTATGACTTTCTAAATTGGAGATACATAGTGAAGACATCAAAAGACTGACCTAAAAGTATATAGAATTATGCATCAAACACAAAATTGTGAAATAACTCAAAACATAAACTTGTATATTTTAGCCTTTCAATACCCCCCCTCCACCACCACCACCTTCTCCAACTAGAACTGATCTTGACAAAATGTCCTACTTCAGCCAAATAAACTACAAAAGCTTAGAAGAAATCATTCACCAGCTAAGTTCCTCCTCCTGTTGCCTAGATGTTCTGCCCACAGCCTTCTTTAAGAAAGCTTTGCCTGCCATAACATCTGATTTGACTCAGATGATAAACACATCCCTTCTGTCAGGTTTTTTCCCCCAGTCTCTTAAAGCAGCAATAATCAAACCACTGCTGAAAAAGAACACTTTGGACAAACTAGTTCTGGAGAACTACAGGCCCATCTCAACCCCCTTTATCAGTAAGATTATTGAAAAAGCTGTATTTCAACAGTCTTTCAACACCTTCTTAACAATGACCAGCCACTTTGAATTTGGCGTACCACCTGAATACATCACAGACTTATTATCAATGTATCAATGCCCCAGACTACTCCTGTCTTCTGGCTCCAGCCTACTCTGCATACCCAGAACCAAACATGGAGAAGCAGCATTTAGTTTTTATGCCCCACTAATCTGGAACAAACTCTCAGAGGACTGTAAAAATACTGAAACCCTGAGTTTCTTTAAATCAAGTTAAAAAAATTATTTGTTTAACAGTTAAAGGCAACTATAAAGTTTGTAGTCCAACTTGTCTTATATTTCAAACCTACTATTCAAATGCAATGTGCTTGCCTCTGCAATAATTTTCTTGTCTCTGTAATGCTTTCTCTCCTCGTTTTTTTATGTACAGCACTTTGGATTGATTTGTTACTGAAAAGTGTTGCTGAGTGTTTAGTTTAGGTAATTCATGTGTTGCTTTTTTACTGTTTTTTGTATTTGAGTGAATTCTCATGTTACTTTATGTTAAGTAATTGTTTAATTTGCAATTGGAAGCTTAACCATCTGTGTTGACCTGAAAGTGAGTATTTTATTACTAAAGGTGGCTGTTTTCCTAACTGGATAAGGCCACTCATGCTACAGAGAGTTAACTCATAACATTTTCTGGAACAGGAAAAAATGCACTGGCTTGAGAGGACATGAGAGTGGGACACAGTATGGACAAGGGCTAAGAAAGAGAGACCCAACTGAAATGTGGTCACTGTTCCTGAAGCCCACAGTATCTGGGCAGAGCAACAGCCTCCCCACAGGTATTTGCCAAACCAAAGAACTTAAAACCCCATGGCAACCAACAGATCACCTGCCAGCCAAGAGATACCATGCCACATATACAGAAAAACTGCCATTTCAATCTGAAAGACTCACACAGACAAAAAGAGGCAATTATAGATATTTATTGACATAAAAAGTTATTTTGCTCTCGGACCCCAGCAGAAGATGTGAAAGCTCAGAATGTCTATGAGCTTGGATGTTCATTTTAGGATTAGGATTAGTGAACTCTTCCCCCCGGGGTCCAGACACTGGTGGTGGAGGCTGTAAGTCAGGTGAAGCTTGTGAGCATGAAGGAGGAGATGGGGTGGAGGAGGGTCAACGCTCAGCTGAAGAGCAGGAGAATTCATGGGTCGAGCGCCCATAAGCAGAATCTTGTGGGATGGAAGGATAAAGACTTGACACAGATTGGCTGGCACACGGACAATTTATGAGGCAATCGTTGAAAGCAGGTGCGCAGGAGGTGAGTCTTCCAGCTTGAACTTTCGTTTAAACTCTGTTTGTCAACGGTACCAATGCAGCCCAAACCAGATCGAGTGAAACATCCCATGCTCCGCATAGAATCCATAACAACCTACATGCTAGGAACAGTTTTTGTACCTTACTGCATCCCTAATTGTCTGCATTGGTGGCTTTCACCAACACACATGGCAAGAAAAAAAATCACATCATATAAAGAAAGAATAACAGAGCAGCTAGAGATTCTACTTTTGGAAACATATTGATAAGAATTGAATTGCATCCAGTTGCGGTCCCCCAGGTTGTTTACCCTGAAAGAAGTGGTGTTCTCTAATTGTAGAGTTCAGTAGTAATAAAAACACTCTGAATCGGAAACTGTACTTTAACATATTTAATTTAACAAGGGAGAGGAGTGTTTACAGCTTCAGTACTGGACTTTCATGCATAAAACAATCTAAGGTGAGATTTAGCAGCTAGTAGATACTTCTGTAAATCAACTGACTCTGCAGTTTCAAAAACTTTCTTCACAACATGTGGTTCGCTGTTTGTGAATGTGGTTTGACAGCAGAAGTTCTCAATCTCATCAGGCAGTTATCAGGCTGCACCAGTCAGCACTGTACCATCAAGGATACTAAATAGTTGATGGAATTTTTAATGTAACTCATCACCTTATCACTTCTAGTCAGTGAGGAGAAAAGCTACCACTGCATCTAAGCTGCCAGGGATGTGACTTTAATTGACAGGTATTATAACTTCATCTTATTGGATGAAGAATTACACAAAAAGTGCTGATTGGCTACAGTCGTAGAGAGGTGCACCCTAGTATCCAATTAGAGATAACCATAAAGTCACATGGGCCTGAAGTCACAAAAACATACAAACACACTCATCTGTCTGACTCCTCGTGATTTAAATAATAATACATTTTATTTAACAGCGCATTTCTTGACACTCAAGGTCACTTTACAAACAATAAAATGAAAATACAAAAATACAGAAACATAAAACCAGGTTAGGAAGAGGGACAAGAGCAGTGTATTTACAAATAAGCGACCTGGAACAGGTGGGTTTTGAGTCTGGTTTTGAATAAGTGGAGAGAGTCAATTCTGCGGAGGACAGGTGGGAGTGAGTTCCAGAGCTGGGGAGCAGAGCGGCTGAAGGCTCTGCTCCCCATGGTGACGATTCGAGCTGGGGGTACAGTGAGGTGGATGGAGGAGGAGGATCTGAGGGAAGGTGGCAATGTGAAGGAGGTCTGATAGATATGGAGGAGCAAGGTTATGGATGGCTTTGAAAGTAAATATAAGGATTTTAAATTGTATTCTAAATTAAACTGAGAGCCAATGGAGTTGCTGAAGGACAGGGGAAATATGATGAAAGAGGGGGTTCTATCCCTGTTTAGTTTAAGGAAGTTTGAGGTGAACCAGTTTTTAATTTCAAGTAAGCAGTTAGTAAGGGACGGGGGGAAGGGGGGGGGGGGTGAGGAAGTGGGTTTGCTGGATATATAAAGCTGGGTGTCATCCGCGTAACAATGAAAATTAATGTTGAATTTGCGAAAAATACTGCCAAGGAAATATACAGTTTGCATATATCACTAAATAAACTCAAAATTGAATGGGAATACAGAAAAATTAACAGTCAAATGAATTTGAACGAACAGACATGATAATTCCCTTTTTTCATAATTTACATTTGTTGTGTAAATTTTTTCCTGCAGTGGGAAGGGTATTGGGAATAATTTAAATGGCTCGCAAGGCTGACTCAGATGATTGGTTACTGGATGCCTTCAATTGATGAGTTGTGTCCGGGGAAATTAGGGAGTGCTGCAGGTCTGGCCGATGAAACCTGGGGAATGGCATTCGTTTTGGGATCTAGGAGTTCTGAGGAAGCAGGGGTTCCCCAGTAGGTCTCCACTCAGCGCTGTCCTAGTATTTGGCCTATGAAGACTACTCTGAAGCACAGTTGGGGAAAATCACAGTTGGGGAATGCGCTTGGGAACAGCATGCTGTATCACTCCTCCTCCTCCTGGGTGGCCCTAAAGAGGATTAGTCCTGAAGTCTGGCACAAAACTGTAATTGTGTCTCCATCCAATTTTCCTATTGCTATTGGCTGTGAGGCACAACAAAAGTTTAACAATAAAACATTCCAGTAATAAATTAAAGAGTTCTCTTTGGATAAATCTGTTTATTGAAACATCAATGTCCTTTCATAAATAATATTAAAGAAAATGTGTTTGTCAAAATGTCCAAGGACAGTGCATCAAAGTACGCTGCAGGTGCAAAAAAAGCAACAAAACAAAAAAAAAAGGCATTAGGGGCCAAATTATTTATTAGGCTTGGTACAATAAGAAAACAATAATGAAAGCTGTCACTGGTTTATGCCTCGTGGGCAAACCAACATGCACACAGCCCGTGGCCATGTGTTTGCTCTGATTGGAGTAAACAGGACAGAATAGTCCTGACAGGAATTGACTCAGAAATCCAAAGTGTTTTTCTTTTTCTTTATTTGCAGGGCAGAACCATTTGCGACCTGTGGAGCCTCTCGTAGGTTACTGTGACAGCTCTGATTGGTTAAGGTGGGTCATAGCAGATATCACACTGTTAGATATTTAGAATATATATCTTATAGAGTCATGATATTACTGCCAATTATATTACTGCCAATGATCACTGGTATTGATCGCAGGTTATCTTTGGTCTGAAGATGCTAACTATGGCTGTCCTTGAACCTGTCTCATTGTGTCACGTAAGACCACAGATTTAGATCCACAAACAAAGATTTCTTCAGAATTTTCCTACAGTCCTTGTCTTTTGTTTGGACTGGCCCAAAATCACAGTCCGCACTGTACATTAAGGGCTTTCTATTGTATTTCATAACACAAAAATAGATTTAACATCCCATTAAACACCAGAAACATTGTAACTGTGAATTTTAAAAACTGGTGTTTATTCCAGCTGTGCCTCCTAGCTTGAATACCTTGATATCAGCCCCGATTTTCACAAAATGCATCCCTGTTTTTATCTTTTTGTCATGGTAACATATCAGGTGCTTTCAGTTCTTGTTTTTCTTTATCTGCTGCTGTAATGCTGAGTGTTGGTGGATTAGCCCCAAGAGGAGTTTCTCCAAACACAAAATCCCAGTACATTTCAAACCAAACAGGACCCTCAGACAGAGGCTGGTGCATCCCAAGGACAAACCCCCCAAACCTAAGATAAGTGGAGTGGTGTATGCAGTTCAGTGCAGTGAGAAATGTTCTGATCTTTATATTGGAGAAACCAAACAACCTCTCCACAGACACATGGCTCAACACAGGAGAGCTACCTCCTCAGGACA
This sequence comes from Fundulus heteroclitus, assembly GCF_011125445.2. Classification (NCBI taxonomy): domain Eukaryota; kingdom Metazoa; phylum Chordata; class Actinopteri; order Cyprinodontiformes; family Fundulidae; genus Fundulus; species Fundulus heteroclitus. Next base: position 9,423,526 of record NC_046371.1, on the reverse strand, counting down.
AAGGACACTCTTTTGAGGAGCAAAATGTTCACATTTTGGATAAAGAAGACAGATGGTTCGAAAGGGGGGGTGAAGGAAGATATTTATATTAAGAAAGAAAAAAACAACTTTAAACAGAAGAGGAGGACTCAGGTTTCAACTTTCAAAAACTTACAACACAGCAATAGGTTTGATTCCTCCCAATTTTCACCTCAATCCTCACCTCCATGCAACATCTCCCCTGTAAGCCAGGCCAACGATGACGCTAACGACTCCCCATTGCTAAGGGGTGGACCCGTTTTCGGTTTAATTTGCACGTTATCTAAGCCATGACAAGCTCTTTTTGAACAATAATATAAAGCTTGGAACTCCACACTACTCCAGACAGCTGAATTGAGAAAGCTTTTTGGATGGGAAGCGAAACGTCTTCAAACTTCAGAAAAAAGACCAGTTGTTTTGTTTTTGAACTTTTTTCGGAACCCTGTTAGAAAGAATCAGAGTCACTTCTTTCCAGTTACTGTAAGAAGCAAAGTCGATCATTTGTTTTATAGCCCACACTCTCCTTGTTGCTTCTCTCTCACGAAAAACTGGATCAAACACTTGTCAACTCTTTAGTTAGAAAACTCCTGACTCACAGAATCCCTCTCCCACTTTTTGGTCCTCCAAAGAGTGTCCCTTGTTAGGTGTAGAGCTGAGTATAGTTTTTTTCATTTGTTGAGCCATGCACCTGTGGAGAGGTTGTTCAGTTTTTTCAATATAGAGTTCAGAGCCCCATATTAGAGAAACTAAAAAACCTCTTCACATTCTGCACATATATCAAAAAAATAGTTGCCTATGTGACAGTTTTTTCATGAACATGACACTAAATGAACACAGGAAAAAATGCATCATCATGTGAGAATGACTTCATAGTTTCTTTTTTTTTTCAGTCAGAACTCTAAATGGTCAACACTGTCACTGTTATTTTTATTTTTATTGACATATTTTAGATCAAGGTGGGGATTTATAGGTACAAGCCAAACTGACTTTTTCACCATTGATTCCTGTAAATTGTCTCAGTATCTTTGTGAAACATTGCATCTCAAAGTGACTGCAGGTGTGTACAATGATATAATGGTGTTCAGTGCTTCTCCTAGAAGCAGAAATGAATTTTCTGCCAATAATATGAGTATGTGTGTGAATTTTGTGTAGCTATTAAGTGTGTCTGCAGCTGTCGGCAGAAACACACATTTCCTCCTCTGCTTTTCCTCCTGTAATTATTGCTGAGTGTTTTTGCTGCTCTGTGGCAGCTGGCTGACAGGGACATGTGGACACCTGGCTGCACACACACATATACATAGCGCTGCTACAGGGTGATGTATGCTAATTGAGGGTGTAAAAACCGCATAATATGTAGTTTCACCCTGGAAAAAAAAAGATTCTTTGCCAAGTTAATGTCAGAGTTTGGAAACATGGAGTTTTGCAGTTTTTTTTTTTTAGTCAGTGCTGTAATGAAGTCACATTTAGTAATTACAGGAGTAATTTTTTAATGTCTTTTTTAACATACTGTAAGATTGGCAGATTAACTTTTCTTTTTTATTTCTAATTGCAGTTTATTTGTAGCACAAGATGCAAACGGGCAAACCTTCTACTCTTAAAGAAACATCTTACACATTTTTAGTTTTAGACATTTAATATTCTCAGTGTATCCAGCCATGAGCTGAACAGTAACAAAGGCAGGGTTACTTTAATGGTTACATTGGCACATGGGAGGTTTGCTGACATCATATGAAATTAAACTATCCTCTTGGAGGATTGAATATGTTAGCAACTTTATGTATGATTGCAGCATCTGCAGCAAAGCATTTTGTGTTGGTATTTATTAAGTAATATTTTTAATGTAACTGGCTTGCAGTTTAGCAAGTTGTTTGTTATGAAAATCACACACCAGTGGACAGTTCCTTTCACACCTCTGACATGTCTGAAGATACCCATTTGCTGCACATTTTGCGGTTGTAATTATAGGTGTAGTCCACATGTAGCCAGATATCTAGGGAAATTGATAATTTTTTATGCGGTTATGCCTTTTGTCCGCACATGAACGGTGTTTTACATCCCTAAAAACAAATGATTCTAAAAACTCCGGCTGAAGTGGAGATATATAAATACTCCAGTTTTGAGCCTGCGTGTGTACATGAAAAGACGTAGTTTTAGGGTGCAGTGCTTCACGGCGCTGATGTCACATACGTGCTGCCATTGTTATAGACTCGGCCATATAGTGGAGTAAAAAAATTAATGCTGTCAGAGAGGTGCTGATTTTTACATTGTTGTTGTGATTGACTGTTAACAATGTGTTTAATCAATGTAAACTGGACAAATTCACTAACCTACGGGGGACATTCTAAAACGCTTAACGTGAAAAAGCTTAACGTGGCTTAAGGTAGGAAAACAACGAGGAATCATCACCAAATTTCGCATGGCCATATCTTGTCACGAAGACTTAAGCCTGTCAAAAAAAAAAAAAAAAAAAACGAAATCCAACGATTATAGAAGATATCTCACATTAACGTTTTCTTCTTCATTGGCGCCTATGGCGAGAAAAAGGCTTAACATGGTTTAATGTAATTAATGCTCAGTGATCACCAAATTTCTCTTATATATTGCTTATCATAACCATTTAAAACTATAAAAAAAAATCTAACCCACAGTCCAATTATTATGGACGTTATATGACATTAAGTATTTCATAGGCATAGAGGCATATGAAAGCAGAAACGCTTAATGTTAGATAACGTCCATAATAATTGGACTTTGGGTTTGACATTTTGACAGTTTTATGTGCTTATTAGGAGCAATATGAAAGAGAAATTTGGTGATCATTGATCGTTGATTAGGTACATTAAACCACATTAAGCCTTTTTCTCACCATAGGCGCCAATGAAGAAGAAAACGTTAATGTGAGATATCTTCTATAATCGTTGGATTTCGGTTTATTTTTTTTTGACAGGCTTAAGTCTTCATGACAAGATATGGCCATGCAAAATTTGGTGATGATTCCTCGTTGTTTTCCTACCTTAAGCCACGTTAAGCTTTTTCACGTTAAGCGTTTTAGAATGTCCCACCTACGGACATCTGGGGTTCTGGTTCCCCTGGTGCCTGCCTCAGTGCTCTGGGGGGGTGGGTATTTGGTTCCTCACAACCACTATTGAGCGTTTTCCTTATGGAAAAACTTTACATACACAAGCACACTCTCACAAACACCTACAGGTGCTTGGATTCAGGTACTTACAGATTCACTTCTATATAGAAAACCCCTATTATTATCTTCAGCTGTAACTTTGTACATTTTGTATTAAATAATACTGTATATTCTTCAGTGATGGTATCAAGCCGTTGGCTGTTTGTACCTGTAATACTTTATTGGTTGGTTTTGCTGTTCTTTTTAAATCTCTCTTTGCAGGTGTAGAAGCAGACTCAGAGGATGCAATATTGCTCTCTCCCATTCCTCTCCTCTTTCACCATTTCTCCTTTTTAGCATTTTGTCTCATGTGTTTCTCTCCTTTTTTTCCTCCTATTTTACCTTCCCGTTTCAGTGTCCATTGAACATGAAATAGTCCCAACATAAAATCTAATAAAGCTTTTTGCATGTATAAATCAAGCGGAGCACTATGGCGAAAGCGGTAAGGCTCCACTTGTGAAAGTAAAATCTGTTGGGCTCTTTTTGGCATTAAGACAACAATTCTTATTGCCACATTGCCAGACAGGACACAAAGAAAAACTTTTGACCAATTTATCTTTGTAAAGTTCTTTGAGATTAAATCTGTTGTAAAGTGGCACTATATGAATAACATTTTATTGAATTGGATTGATTTAAGTAGTGTGCATTTTGCACTTTGTTATATATTTTTATATATTAAGGTTTATGCAGCAAAATTTTACTTTACTTTATATGCAGCAATCTTTTACAATAAGTTGTTCTTAACTAATTAAGGGTTTCAAGCTTTATTTTGCCTAATTGTTTTCTTGATCACCCTGTTACAAAAAACACAAGCATCAAATTAAACATACCACAGCTGTTGAGGGCAGGGTTACTCCGTCTGCATTCATCCACACATCTGTTAATTTTCTCATCCAGCCGCTTTGCTTGGAGGAACCAGTACAGTTTTCAGTCGGCAGATTGTGATCAATGATTATGTTAATCCAGCTGTCTACTCTTCTAATACCCACCTGGCACTACTTCAGCTCCTGCAAGAGTCCACTGCTGGTTCTCTACGCTAAACTTTACTGACCTTCACCCATCTGTATATCCACCCTTCAACTTTATGCTGACTAGAGATCAGCAGAATCACTGGAACAATAATCAGCTCACATTTTGTAGTGAATGGAGGTGGAATTTCACAGTGTAACTTATACATGCATGTATGTGTCCATGATCGCCTGGGTTGCAACTTGCCATAATTTTTTATGCTTGTTGCCATGGTTACAGCTCTCACTGGTGTAGTGAAATCCCCAAATTTTCTCTCACTAAACACTTTCCATGACCTGCCAGGAGAGAGAGCGATTACCTCAGCCTCCACCTGTGTAACCATGAATCCATTCAGAGCCGACTGAGATGAAGCCAGCAGCTCTGCAAAGATGGGACACTAAAATAAAATGTAGTCTCTGCATATTGACACGTGGAAACAAAGAGTTTATATCATAAGGCCATTGCAAGGCAAACACATAGCATAGTCACAGTTATGTATGATTGCCCATGTTCAAGAGTAAAACGAAAATCAACACATTTATACCCAGCACTGAATGAAAGTTAAAAGTTCAGAAAAATAAGCTACCATCCATATTTTTTGGACTAGAAGGCGCACTTAAAATCCTTAAATTTTCTCAAAAAGTGGTGTGCCATATAATTCTGTGCACCTTATATATGATTAAAGTTGTGCTTATTGACCGATTTTATATGGTACAATGTACTCAAAAATCTGTTAAAATGTGTAAGTATGTCTTTGGTAAGCAACGGAGCCGCTACACTAAATGGATATTCGGAGAATTACGGTACACCGTGTCACTACCTGATTTGACCCCTGGGCTGTCTACAAGACTGCCTGACTGTAATGTCGAAACTAGAAGTGCATTCATCTAAAGCCCCTCCACATTCTCGGACGTAGTTCCCTCTGCGGAGGTCCACGTGTACTCAAGGCGGACTCTGCACGGACTCCGCACATACAGGTAAGCGCAGAGCTCAATTTTTACGACCGTGTACGTGGTTTTTCAAATTTAAACAAATTCATTTTAACAAATTCATTTTATTGATTAATTTGTTTGATTTGACTCAGGGTGTAGAACAGGAAGTTTGACGATTCGGAAATAATCTTCTCTGCATCCTTCAAATTGTGTCGTGGTACTAAAGAGGGGAGTTACCTGATTGATGGAATCAGAAGATGGAACATAAAGGATCAATGCACAACTACATATTTTCACTTGTAGAAGCCGTGTGCTTTGGGAATCTCGGATATTCATACAACGATATGGAAGTCCTGTGGTATTTTGACATCATAGCTGCAGAACTTTCACACTTTTTATCGTAAAGCCTACCAGGAGATGACAACGGGTCTTTTGTTTTCTGTGAAACCAGCAAAATGTAACAGCACATAGACCTTTATAAAAATATTTGCAGCTGTTACACTGCAATTATGTGCCGTTGGGAAGGTCCCCCACACAGATCTTTAAATAGAAACCTGCCATTGGGAAACTGAGAGCTGGTGTGACTGTGCTCTAACTGTACTTCTAGCCTTTGTGTCTGATTGTAGAGCTGAATAATAGATAATTTGGTCTCTGGGTTGTAATACAAACAAGCAGATGGGGATCTGTAGTGGTGAAAATCAGAAACTACAGCACACGGTCAAAGAACAGTTAAATAGCAAACAAAAACATCCATCCATCCATTTTCTTACTCACTTTGCCCCTCATGGGATCGCGAGGGGTGCTGGTGCCTATCTCCAGCGTTCAATGGGCGAGAGGCGGGGTACACCCTGGACAGGTCGCCAGTCTGTCGCAGGGCGACACAGAGACCAAACAAAAACAGCCCACCCAAAAATCAACTCAGCTGTCAGCTGTCCTGATTAGAGTATGCCTAACTCTGTTGGAAATCATGGTGTTATGCTTTATTGCCGTGCTGTGCTACTTTTCCCCTCTATTTTGGTTTATTTTTACGTCTTTCCCCTTGTAAACATAGTCAAACATGATTATTTGGCATCTCAAAAGTACAAATTATACACACAGCATTTTATCAGAGTTTTCTACTATCACAATCCTATCCTTGATCACCAATGTGACGTGTACTACGGATTAACACGAGCCTTGTGACAAGGTGTGAGGCAATCACACTGATTGCTGTAAAAATTTAAACACTTGGTGACACTCGTGCGGCACTGCAGGAAGGCCTTGCAAATAGGATAATTAGGGGGGAACACAGAACCCTAGAGCACAGAGGAAATACACTTAAAGAGCGCTTGTACCTGTGCACGCCCAACTGTGGAGCATGCCATCGGCTTCCTAAAGTGCCGGAGGCAGTGTTTGATGTGTGGGGTGGTGGTGGACTCTTTATTATCAGGGAGTAACCCTCATCCCTCCTGGCCTCCCTTATTCTCAGAATGACAATCTGGACACAGAGCGTCCTTCAAGGCAAGAGGAATTTTGACACGGAGCACGTCTCAGTGAGGATGTCCTACCAACATGTAAAAGAGTATTATGATGCATTTTTTAACAACTTCTTTTAATGTGACAATACATGTGGTTTTAAATCTGATTTAAATATTTAATAAAGACCTTGCTGTGAAATTTGTGATCGGCCACAGCAAGACCAGAAACAAGTCTCCCCGGGGCCTTTTTGAGTTATTTAAAGATTGAGAAAGAGTGGACTCTAAGCTTTCAAACAAAGTCAAATTTGTGGAAATCAAATAAAATTTGTAAGTTGGCACACTGCAAACAAGATTATGGAGAAAACAGGCCTCAAAGTTTCTTCAGAATTACCCCCAGCCAGGGGGGTGTTAACAAAAGCTGTTAATTTGAATTACTTTGCATACCTTTCAGCAACACATCCCACCCAGCCCTGCCTGTCAATAGAAGGTCTCTGTCAGCTCATTGTACTGTGATGTGAACCAGCAGCACTCTTTTTCTATGTATACATATTTTACAGCACTGCATTACAATATGTTTGCTCTGTGCATTGACCAAACATCTTTTAAATTGCACATAATTTAACAGTACAATCAAATACAATTACGGAAATGACTTAAAACACTTGACATTTACAAAATTGGTAAATGATAGCTGTTTAAGTTTTGAATCTCTGCAAGTTGCAACGCTGATGCAACTCTAAAGTAAACGTGTTGTTATTGCTGCTATTTAATTGCTGATTCTGAAAGAGGGATTATGCATTCTTTGGCTCAAATATAGCAGTTTTGGGGGTTAGTGATCAATGTGTGTTTCGGCTCAGGTATGTATAGGTGTGTTGACACCTGTGAATAGGTTAATCGGTGAGAGGCTGGCATTGCAGCCACTTGATCTGTACTCATCAATTGTTATGTGTGGAAACCCTTGACTTTAATAGTTCCATGAAGAGAAACAGGGACAATAACTTGATTTTGATCATTCCACAATGTGGTTTTTAATTAAAAGAGTGCACAACTCTATATACATTACAATTTACCAAAAGGTCCATGTCACACCAGCACTCAATCAAAATATGGTCACCCTTTTTAGCACAGAAACAAAAGTTGACAATATCTTCCGGATAACAGCATTTAGATGTTTGCTTTGTGAATAGACTGTTACACACTCTCATATAATAAATGCATCAAACCTAATTGCCATATTACTACCTTAAATAATGTTGAAAAATCATTTATCAACATTTTGTTCAAAATTTTCCGTAGTTTAGGTATTATCTTTTTTTCTTTTTCTTTTTTAGGTTGATTTAGGAACTTCGAATTCATTAATTCCTGTCTCCATTCATCCATTTCCTGTACCTGCTCAATCCTTGCATGTCATTGGGGCACTGGTGCCTATTTCCAGCAGTCAATTGGTAAGAGACATGGTATATCATTGACAGGTTTCCAGTCCATCACGGCTTAACAAAAATAAAGGACGACCAACTATACTTACACACACACCCATGTTTTAAATGAGTGAGAGCCGTACCTCAACTTCCATTGACTTCCATTCCCTTTTTATGGCCTAACCCTGACCCTAACCTTTACCAGAATATATCTAACCTTAACCTAAACCTATTTGACACCTTAATCCTAAACCTATCCTCTAGCCCCCCAAAAAAGTGAGAACCAAGAAAATGTTCTCACTTTACATCAAAGTCCTCTCTTTACTGGTAAAATAAGCAAAGAAAATTCTCACTCAGCTGCATGTACAAGAACACACACACACACACACACACACACACACACACACACACACACACACACACACACACACACACACACACACACACACACACACACACACACACTCAGACCCTAGAGTAATTTAGAGTAACCTACCTGGTAAACCTATCTTGCATACTTCTAATGTCTGAGAAAGCAGGAGTGCCGAAGAGTTAACTCACACATGTTAACAAGATGAAGATTTGGGAAAGAAAGATTTGAACTCAGGATCATCAACCTCCCTGTGGTATAAATTTAATGTGACGCAGAAATCCACTTATTTTAACCTGGTAAGCCAAACTGATAATGTGTGGCATTGTTATGTACATTATCATTCTGGGCCTGCTTCCATCAAATCCAACATTCTGCAGAAATTTCCAAGCTGATTGAGCGAAGAGGCGCCTAGTGTCCGCCTACAAAAGGTTGGTTTTAGCCAATCACAGTATCAAATGACAATGTTGTAAGCAGCAGGCACCATGAAAAACCACAAGAAGTTAAGCTGGTTACATCACTTCTTGCTGTTTTTCTTTGAAAAATGAAAGCATAGTTTCTGACAAAACAGATGTGACAGCAGTAGCCATGCTTGCGTCCTTCTGCGCTACCATGTTTATTTTGGTTCGGCTATGGAATCGGCAGCTCTTGGTTTTATGACAGCTGTATGTCCCGCCTTAAACTATAATACTGCAACGTGATTGGCCTAACCCGTTTTGGTTTGGTGGAGCGGGACAACGTGGATTCTTGTGTGTTTTTGAACGAATAAATATTAAATTAATTCAGCTTGTAGGCAAGGTTACATTTCTCTTATCAACTCTAAAAATTTTGAATGATAAAAGTTTGCATTTGAGGCAGATGCATGTTAATATTTACAAGTCCTGAAAATGCATGTTAAGCCTTTACTGTAGTTGCTGTTTTTAGTATTTATGTTGGAGTTTCACATTGTAAAACGATGGCTCAAATCCAAAAAGACACTTGTTCAGTAACTTTTATTTAAAACAATAAGTAAAACATTTCTATTTTCCATAGAGATAGTACTGGCACTTCAATAGACACCTTCAGTTTTTTGTCCTTATATCTGAATTAATTATACAACTCAGACATAATTTCTTCAGGTCAAGGTACAAGAAGCTGGATCACTTTGTCAAACCTGATGCTTTGGTTGGTCCTATTAAGAGTTTTAACTCGCCCCAAAATACAGTTTTTCCTTTAGTGAAAGTTCAAAGCAGATTCTGTCTCAAGTTCTTTAAAATAAATACCAAGTAAGTCAGTAAGAAAAGGTGTTTAGTACAAATATATTATTAAAAATTGAAATTAGTATTGGAGGTGCAATTAGAATTATATTATTTTGAGTCCAACATAAACTTTTAAAGAATTTTGCAATCCTTTCATTCACAAAAGAGAGACCTCATGTATTTTCAGAAGTTCTTCCAGAAACGCAATCTCCATCTGAAGATGAATCATTTTATGACCGTCCTGACCCACTCGGTTTAACTTAACGGAAATCTCTGGGAATTTTATCTGTACAACAACAAAGATGAATCTGAAAGCCAAAAACTAAAACCAGATGATCCAAGAAAGCTGATGAGAATTGAGAATTAAAGCTGAGGAACTGCAGATGTTATGTGGACCACATGGAGCATGTTTGGCTTAATCTGATTATACACAGAGAGAGATGACGATTGTACCATCTGCTGGGCGGACTTATAATGTTGGACACATCTAGGTCCTGAGAACTAGATTTTCGGCAGGACAAAAGCTATTGATCTGTCAGTCAAGATGCACAATACATTAATTTGCATACAATGGGAAGAGGCAGGATGGGAGTTAAAAATAACTCTGTTGACTGCTGTTGTTAAATATGTGGACAAAATATCTCTGTAAACAGAGGACAGATGGATCAAAAAAATGACAGACAGGATTGGGGAAATTGTTTGATGATTTGATTAATAATGGGTAGTATTGGTGGCTAAATAAATAGTTTGCGGCTGAACACTGCAAAGAGATTTTTCTTTCTAGAAACAATTAGCTCCTCCTTTAGAAGGGAATAGAAAATACCAAGATCATTAACCGTTTCTAAAACACTTTATCATGTGAAAAATTGATAAATGATTATTAAATTGTTCATTTGGGGATTGTTGATTTAGTTGAACCCAAAACATGAACATTTCAAATTAGTACATTTGAAACTACCTTCATAAATTCAAACTAGTGCAAAATCTGTTTTAGCTCATATACTAGTCACTAACACCACAAGCTTTTATTTGTCTCAGATGATTGCTGCTAAAACATAAGAGACACAGATAATTTTGACTGAAAAAATTATAGGTTTCAGCTCTTGAATGCACTGTGGAGCTTAACTGACCAGCACCTTTTAAAAAGCTTCATAGTTGAAATGTAGAACTTTGCCATCTGTACTAATAAAAGCCAGCAGAATGAAATTTTTCAGATGAGGATAATCAAAAAAAAAAAAAAAAAAAAAAAAAAGAGAGGCAGCATTAATAGGTTGGTTCCTTATAGTATCACTCAGTTAGGCTAATGAAAGAAATCATGTTGAGAATTTATCAAATCGACACGTTTGTACCACAGAGTTATGTCTCTCTAACTAGTTTATTGCCTACAACTCCCTCCTCTCATAGAAACTTCACACAGTGTATCCTGTCAGAGTGATGAAGCAAACTGGAAAATAATAATGTTTTAACCTGCTTAACTATTCTTAATTCAATTTTCAAGTTATCATAGAGATAAATTAGAAGTCTAAAGCCTAAGGCAATATCTGCAATATCCAAGGCCTGGCTGAGAGTTCAGATCAGGTATTAGGCCTTTTTACTAAAACATAATCAAATTTAAAAGAAGTATAAAATGAAAAAAAAAAAAATATGAGAGCAGTCTTAAAAAGAATGACCAAGACTAAGTTCTAGTTTTTACAATTTATTTATTTCTGCAGTTGTTGATGAGTTTGTCTTCTGCTGTCTTTTAGGTCAAAAGAAGTGAGTCAATGTCTGAAATTGGTTTGAAGTCTGAAACATCCGCCACATCACCTTTAATTGAATGTTTTAGAAACACAAGAACACCTACAGCTTGTTTTTGCAACGCAAACCTCCAGTTATAATAATTGATGTGAAAATGTCCCGATGACCATTGGTTTCTGGATTATTGTGTTAGAAAACTGCATAGAAAAAGAATTGTCATGTCAATGTCTCCATCCTTCATCGGGCTTTTTTTTTTTTGGACAAGCTCACATCATCTATTCTGCTAAAGTCTCAAGAAAGACCTTTTGAAACCCCGGGGAATTATTGATCAAGATAAGATAATTTTTAAAGACTACATTAAAGTATGTTTGCCAGCGCAGTTTAGAAAATACATTTTCTAAATTTCAAAATTGTAAGTCAAGGTTAATATCAAAAGAGAACACTGAAGGTATACTTTTTTTTTGTTTTATTTTACAGCAAAACAACCAACTTGCTATTCCATCATCTTCTTAAGCAATGCTGCATAATAGTTCTATTTTGTTTGTACATTTTATTCCTACTTGCTTTTATTCTGTTTTATTTTCCTATATTTTAATCATGTAAAGCACTTTGCATTGTCTCTGTACTGAAATGTGCTATATAAATAAATATGCCTTGCCTAGATTCCAACCTTCCCCCAAGATCGCAAGATATAGCTCATGACTGAAAGAACAAGATTTTCAATCTAGCACAGTTGAATCAAGCTTCAGGCTAAGGCTCCTGCCTTAGAGATAAGGTGAGGAGATTTGCTATTCAGCTTGGAGAAAAGTCACTACTCCCTCAAATGAGTCAGCTTGCACATCTGATCAGTTGCAGTCACCACAATATTCATAGTTTTCCATAATGTCTTTAAACAGTGTAGTTTCTCTGCCATCTTCTTTTTCTGCCACATTTTATTTCACTAATGTACCGTATTTTTCGGACTATAAGTCACTCCGGTATAAATCGCATCAGTCAAAAAATGCATCATAAAGAGGAAAAAAAAACATATATGTTTTACCGGACTGTACACATTTATTTAGACATTTATTTCATGGAATCCAAGACTAAAAACTGACACTTAATCTGGTAAACCAATTCATTAAAGTACACAGCTGCATCCACAATCGGTGAATAACATGGAACATACCTGGGAGGATGAATGGGGTAAATTAGCAGCTCCAACCGTAACGGCCCGTTGCGCTGAAAGCTGTCAAAATGAAGACCTAAATTAGAACGTGACCATAACGGTGCGACATGCTAAGATAACTGTACGACACGGATGTTTCAGAGCAACATAAAGCTCACGCGCATCAGTGAGGTTGTAACCCGCCCGACAACAGATATGTAAGCTAGCGCTAGCTGTTATTAGCTTCACAGACATAATAACAGGGTTCTGCCACGGTCTGGGCTTTTCAGGCAGCTGTCTTGTGAGGCGGTTGGTTTGTTTTGCATGATCTGCAACACCGATGGGAGGGGGAAGGCGCATTCGGCTCAGCTCTTCTACTACATCGCGACAGTGACAGGACTGGGTAAATACCTTCCGTTGAGCTAAATTTTCACTCTATCACGAGACACTGAAATCGGGATGGAACATTTCTGAGGCCAGCTTTTGCCGAGTATAGGTCCTCAAAAACGGAGACAGTCCCCGGAAATCAGGGACGTCTGGTCACCCTAACGTGGTACAAGAGCAAGATAGTTTTCACAAGCCTAATGTTTACTTCTTGGTTCATTACTTCTTGGTTCATGCTGGTCAAAATGAAATTTAAATGAATTATCATTTAAATTTTATTTATAAGTCACACCTGAATATAAGTCACTGGATCGGCCAAACTATGAAAAGAGTGTGACTAGTCCATAAAATATGATATTTAAAAGTGTTTTTGTCATTGACTCGCTGTTTATAAGCCCTCCTGCAATCCCATCAACAGTGTCATTTGAGAGAATAATGCTTCTTTCAGGAAACAGTTCAAATACAATCAATTCAAATGTAGTTCTCTATAAAATACCACTTTCCATTTCCTGCATAGCATGAAAAAGAGATAAATCCTCCTGGAACGACATCCAAAGGGAAACTCAAAGGCTCATTGAACCATGCTACTACATATTCATGAATCACGACAGAGCAAATACTCTCACATTTACATTTAAAGCTAGTCATGGAACGATTTTAAAGGTGAGCTCTCTCTAGGGATGGAGGGGCCAGTTTTTCAGCAATTAAGTGCATCCACTTTGGGGTATGAGATGCTAACCAAGTTAATCTCCATGTAAAGTCTCGATTCATGAGTTCTCCTCAAAGCGTCTCTGTGGCCAAGAAAATGTCATAACTCTCGGTTGAATTATTAGTGCCGGGAATGAGAAAGCTAGAAGAGGACAAAGGGAAGAGAGATGAAGGCTAACATGACCTCAGCCAAAAAATGTCTGCATCTTCACATCTTATTAAAGCTTGCTGCAGGGAAAGGCAGAAAAGTTGAGCTCTGCAAACTACAAAGAAAGGGGAGTGAAGAAAAGCCTGGACAAAAAATTACATTTGAAAAGGAGAGCAGAGGAGAGATAAAGAAAAGAAAAGGATGAGTGGAGAGGAGAAGAGACAGAAGAGCAACCAAAAGTCCTCCAGTGGCTGAATTTTAGCCTCACCCCCTCACATTTCAAGGATCGAGATAAGAAAGTTTCTGACTCTGTTTGGGAAGGTATGAATACAATTCTGGAGCGAGGTTCCTCAGAGATCAGAAATAAAAACTAAGAATCAATTCATACTAATATTTGGAAAAACTGTTCAGTAAAGGTTCAGACATAAGGAGTTTGGCTGAAATGTTATTGGGGAATTAAAGGTCTCAGATGGCACAAAACAGCAATTTTTTTACACTCTTTAACTCTGAAAACTGTTCTCCCAGTGTGCGATGTATGGCAAATTGTAGGGTCACATCTGGTTAGGCTTCGTGCTGTCCTGTCTTTTGGGGGTCCAGGAGGCAGGAAGCAGCTTAAAATGAGTGGCAGTACCGGGATCACCAGATTCTTCTTCTCCCCAAAGTGATAATCAACTCAATGTCTCTTCCTTTAATGCAAGTAACTTACCAGTTGCTGGCTCTGTGTCTCATAGATTCTTGTCCACTGGCGACATTTTGGTCCTCCTGGAATAATTCAATCTCATCGCTGCTACCTCGCCAACCTCCTTGAAAATCACAGTGGTCAATGACACTCTTTGAAACCAAACGCAGAATGGGATGGACCCTGCTTTCCGTTTTCGAGCTGTCAACCTCTTCCTCAAGACCAACTGATAGTCCATCACCCTGCACTTAGTTTTTCCTCCGCAACAAAATAAGCTACAACGCCTCTGGCTACCCAGTACCTTTCTGCTGCTTCAGGGTTCTTCGAAGACAACCAAGCGCTAAAGAAGTTCTTCTTCAGCATTAAAGCTTCTAACACAAAGGGTGTCCACTGGTCTCCGCCCTCACCTGCCGCCTGAATCAGTATCAGAATCAACTTTATCTGCCAACCTTATGGGTACAAAGAAGGAATTTCACTATGGATTTTGACACATCGTGTAAAAAACAGGCAGACAAGTAAAAGCAAGCAGCACAGAAAACTACAATCTATAACAGAAAGGACATTATTAAGGGAAAAAACGGTAAGAACAAAGGCGAAAGTACAGGAGACTTTTTTGGTCATTGTTTGTCACAGTCAAATAGCTGGCTGCCCTGACTGTAAAGTGCTCATCAGAGACACAGCCTGGGGATAGAACCCAACCAATATGTTCATCCATGGACCAAGTTGGGACTGGATTTGAAAAATAATGGCTTGTTGAGCAACAGAGGAGGACACCAAGTCAAATAATCATAACTCCAACTTGTTTTTCAGCTGGAATTAAAAAAAAAAAATCTTCAAAAAATCTAAAAATTCTGTATTGAAGACCTATACTTCAATGAAAAAGCTATGTATTTGTTATTGCTGTATGGTTGCTAATGAAAGAAAATGCATCACCAGGTAGCTTTTGTCAGGGTTCTTCTTCTTCTTCTTCTTTTTTTTATGGCGGTTGGCAAGCAACTTTTAGATGTGCATTACCGCCATCTACTGGAATGGAGTGTGGATCGGGACGCTAACTTTAAACACCCCCCTCAAAGCAAAACAAAAAACAACTTATATCTTTTCTATCAATTTAGTTTTCTTGAGATAATTAATTAAATAACTTATATCTTTAGAAGTAGAAATTTTTCCTAAAATATCTTGTAAATTTAACTGTAATTTATTTTCTTGTAACCGACTAACTAATTTCCTTCTCTCAACAGAATATTTTGTACAGAACAACAAAACATGTTTTACCGTCTCTTCTTGACCACAAAAATCACAACTTCCATTTCGATGTTTTCCTATTTTAAATAAATTACTGTTTAACCTTGTATGTCCAAAACGCAACCTAGATATTACTGTTTCCTCCTTTCTATTTCGTCCTGTTCTCCTCATTGCACCAACTTTTCTTTGAATACTGTACAGCCATCTACCAGTTCTATCTTCCTCCCACTGTCTCTGCCATCTTTCCTTAACCTTTTGTTTAATAATAGATTTGATTTCTTCTTTACTAAATGGAACTAATATATCAATAACACTATATTTTGAAGCTTGTTTTGCATATTTATCTGACAACTCATTCCCTCTTATTCCTATATGTGACGGTATCCATGTAAATATAACTAATAAACCCATTGCTTGAATTCTATAAGTTATTAACTGAATTTCTAATAAAAGATCCGGTCTACTAATAGCGTGATTATTTTTCAATGAATATAATGAAGAACTTGAATCAGAACAGACTATGCTTCTTAATGGACGGACTTCCTCAATCCATCCTAAAGCTAAAATGATTCCCATCATCTCTCCAGTATAAACTGATACTCCATCAGTAATTCTTTTACATTTTTTAACTCTGAATTCTGGAACAATGAAAGACACACCATTACTGCTATTTGAGTTTTTAGATGCATCTGTAAAAACTTGGACATATCCATAGTACTTATTATCTAAATATGATTGAATCAAATGTGGATCTGAAATGTTTTCTCCTTTCCTTTTCTCCAACAAAGTCAAATCAACAACATTATTATGAAATAGAGACGGGAAAACTGGCGAAAGAGGAACTGTTTGACTAATATTTATATCAGAAAAACCAAAATCTTTTATAATATTTTCTATCTCCCATCCAAAAGAATTTAATTTCTTCTTTTCTTTTTCCCAACTAGATTTTAAAATTTCTTGACATGGATGATTTCCATCATGGCCCTTTAAATTACACCAATAAGTGGTCTTTAACTGTAGTCTTCTAAGATTAAGTGGCATCTCTCCCATTTCTTTGTCAGGGTTCTCTGTGCTGCTCTACTCTAACTCTACTCCTCAGGTGTGTCTAGTTGGCTGAGGAGGCGTGGCCCACACCTGCAGCTCGTTGCAGGCGGCTTCCTCTGGCTTCTTAAGCAGAGCGCTGACAGATGGAAGACGCCAGAGCCTTAACCAGTCGTGGTACGACGTGGCCTCTGTCCTACCGTCGGAAACCAGCTTGTGAGTTCTTGCTCTTTGACTTTGACTAATTTTTGGATCTCTGTTTTTGCTTCAGATTTTTTGGTGCTTGGATGCACTCACCTGTCTTGACGTCTAGTCCGAAGAAACAGACCAGCAGAACTGTCTGCTCAGATTTTGCTCTGGCGCTCCCCTCATACTTCCTGGATGTTACCCAGCGAGGCCTGAGATCCACTCTCCCGGTTCCTGCTGGTTCTGCATTCACTCTGGTCAATCCATCTGTCAACCGTTGCCGACGAGGCTCGCTCAGGATCCCTCGCCAGTTACATCAGCCGTCCTCAGCCACTAGCCGCCTAACTCCAGCTGAGTAGAATCATAGAGTACTCCCGACGCTACTTCTTCCCGGTTAGGTCCGCCCAGCCCAATGGTAAGCAGCGCAACTTCCAGCAATTCTCCTGGTTCTCCTTTCAGAGTTACTTACTCCCTCTTTCTTGCAGACTCTCCAGCCGTGACGTTCTGACCCAGCCGAATCGCCCGTAGTCCCGTCCGTAGATCTGCCTGTTTCCAAAATAAACATCTTAAAACTGTGCATTGCCTCCCGATCGTATCTGCATGTGGGCTCGTCACCTGAAAACCATGACAGCTTTAAAACTTGTTAGATGAATTTACTTCTAGTCTAAACATTCTGTCAGATCGAGGTAACCCACACACACACAGACTTTTCATTTACTTATTTATGTCCGATATAAACAAAATAATTGTCCCACAGTGGGGAAATTTGGTTGTGACAGTGGCGAAAAACAGACAAACAGTTACACAATTAATAGTAATGTAAAAACACAAGCTAATCTAATGTAAAGTTAGTTCTAAAGCAACAGAAGATGAACTCATCAGAAATGGCATAGTCATGTAAAAAAGATTAAATCTTCAAGTTAAACAGTGTGAAAACACCAGCCTATTTATAGAAAGATGTGAGAACAATTTAAAATGCATGATAGTACAGCAACATCTTGGAGTAGTTAAGGCATGTGCTAGTGCATCTGAGTATCTGAGAGACAAACGATAATCACATAAATGCAATGTTCCGTTGAAAGAAGAAAAAAATACAGCAGCTGATTAACCCAACAATGTGACAGAATAAGAGCTAAATGACTATCTCAATGTATTTGCAGGACAGGAACAGCAGAATATATTGCAGGCCTGGGTGGTAAGATGGTTCACCAAATGCACAAAATATTATGGACTTTATATTGCGATGAGTTGCTGTGTACTGACAGCTGTCTGGAAGGTTTGACAAAACACTGGCAGTTTGGATGGAACTGACATATAGGAGTGGAAAATATTGCTTTTTCCAAGTAGCCAGACCTGAATAATTTCAATACATCCAGGAATAACTTTACTTCAAGCTCGGCGACCCTAATTTTCTGCTGCATCCGATTCTCTATCTAATCAATATGATATTAAATTATTAAATTTCTTTCTGTAATTTCTGCAATAAGTTAAACCAAAGTCAGCATCGTGTTTTGTGCAAATTACTTATTTCACGTCTTCATCAGTCAGTCAACAGCAGCCACAGAGACTAAGACTAATTAGAATTATATTTACAGGCAACTATCGAAGAATGCACTACAAGGCACAGCAGGAAATAAACAGTTGCATGCTGAGTTTTTGGATGCTGAACTGTCCTGTCAGCTCAACTGATACCTAAAGACAGCTGTCAAAGTTGCACAAACAAGAACAAAAACAATCTTAAATACAAACTGATGGTACTGGTGACATTTGCACAGTAATCACAGAGGGAAACAAATTGTAGCTGTATTTGGTGTTTGTGTTTTTTTGGCTTTCTTGTTCTGCATGTACATCTCAAAATATTAGAAATTCCTAAAGAGTTCAACATGTTTCATCACTCCTTTCAGAAGGTGATACTCACAACTTATAAAAATTCATTACACATAGAGTGAAGTATTTCAAGCCTTTATTTCTTGTAATTGTGATTATTATTATTGCTTATAGACAAAGAAAACCCGAAATTCAGTGTTTCAGAAAATGTTTATATTCCCAAAACAATAAATATTGTCTCATCCTAATAATCAAATAAATTTGAAACACGTGCAAACATTTCCTGAGCCTATAAATGGTTTCTTAGTCTCAGTCAGTATGCGACACAATCATGTGGAAGATTGCTAGTTTGACAGATGCCCAGAAGAAAGTCACTGTTACCCAGGAGGGTAAAGCACAAAAAGCTGGTTATTCACATAGTGGTGTATTCAAATAGATTCGTAGAAATTTGAGTGAAAGGATAAAAGTGTGATAGGAAAAAGTACACCAGCAAAAGGGATGACCGCAGCCTTGAGACGATTGTTACAGAAAATCAGTGTGGATAAGCAAAGAATCCACGCTGCTTAAAGTTCAGTGTCCATAGTCACTGATTCCATGTGCCATGTCATCTCCTGGTGTTGGTCCTCAGTCCACACAGCCATCTGCTAGAGCGTTTTAGAGCACTTCATACTTCCTTCTGCTTACAGCTTTAAATAAATACTTATTTGACTTTCCAGTAGGACTTAGCACCTGCTCACAATGTCAAACAAAAACTGGATAAATAACCGTAATAGTATTCCTCTGCTTGATTGGTGGAGAAACTTGCCTTACCTCAACCCCATAGAGAATCTATGGGCTCTTGTCAGGAGAAAGCTGAGAGAGACACCAAACCCAACAGTGCAGGAGTAAACCTTTGTATGTAGTTATTGCATATTTGTTAAAACTGTCACTATGTCCTGACAGTTAAATATGAGACAGATAATCTGTGAAAAAATAAACTCCTCTGGCTCCTCCCAGTGGTTCCACTGCCATTTGCATAAACACACCGCTACCGGACAGAATCAACCAATCAACTCACCTATTCCCTGACCATCTTTTTATGTGCCTGCAATCAAGCCAGTCCTCTTCTTACTTCAACCAATCATCTTTCAAGGCTTTGCTTATAAAGCTCTCCATACATGGACTCTCCTGATCCTCAGCTGAGCTTTGACCCACCTACACCCCATCTCCTCCTTTGCGCTCACTGACTCCACCTCGCTTCCTTATCTCCTCCGGCCTTCACCAACAGTGTCAGGGCCCCGGGGGAAGACTTCACTAATCCTAATCCTAAAACGATCATCCGATGTGATAGACATTCGCAGCTTTCACGTCGTCTGTCGGGGTCCGAGCGCCAAAGAACTTTCCGATTTATGCCAATAAATCTTTCTAATTGCCTCTTCTGTCTGTGTGAGTCTTTCCAGGTTGAAATGACATCAAAACAACCTGCTTTACAGGAAAAGTACCAATTCCTGGAGTGGTACCTGCTCAGAAAACAAAGACAGGTAAACATTGGAGCAGCACAACAGGCTCTGCTTTGGGGAAGGAGCTATGAAGGGAGAGATGTTGCCCCCTCAGAGAGTATTGGGGAGGGACATGTAAATTGTACTTGTTCAGATTTTCAGCCTAAATCCATAGTTTTCTCAAAACTCCCTACTGCAGCTATCTGAAGGCTGCTATCAAAGCAACCTGGGCTTCCATTAAACCTCAGCAGATCCACTGGCCGGTCACCTCCATATCATCCCACTCTGATGCAGTAGGAGGGTAATGCAACAGTAAATCAGGAAGGCCCAACCAAGTATTGAGTGCATGGACATTTAACATATATGTCTGTTTAAGATATCTTTTTTTATTGATCTAATGTAATATTAAAATTTTCTGAGACACTGAATTTAGGGGTTTAATAATTTACAAACCATAATCCTCCAAAATTACAAGAAATAAAAGTTTGGCACCTTAACAACTCAACACCTCACTTTTTCCTCTTCTCTACATAAAAAGCCATACTGTTTTATGTTGAGCACTAAATGTCTGTATGCTGTAAGTGCCGTAACCGAAGTCTAATTCCTTGATTGTGCACACAGTGATGGCCAAATAAAACTGATTCAGAAATACTTAAAGAATTCATATTATGGATTGGTTTCACGTTCTGAAATGAATGATAAAAAATATTGAACTTTTTCACATACTATATAATGTAGGGACTTTCTATATTATAAAAACATATTGCAGACATTTCTGTTACTGCCAACATAACTGAATGGGAGAACTTCTATTTCCTCCACAGACCCGCTTCCCTTGCTTTATAACTCCTGTTTATATTTACTGACAATGTAAAAATAAACAATAGCCTTTTTCCAGTTCTAGGACGCGGCGATCAAATAATGATCTGTTCTTAGCAACATTTTTAAGTTATTTTAATCTAACCTCAACACATCATAACACCCCCTACTGTCTAAGCTCCAGCACTGAGTAGTTCTCTCCTTTACCTGCATATATTTGAAAATTTGTTATGCAAATAAAAACTTGTTTAAAGCTTAGTTTTCTGTTGGAAACTTAGTTGAATTCAATCCTTTTTAGTTCCATATTATGTAAAATTAGTTGTTTTTTATTTTACTTCAATCACTGGTAATCTGATTATAGCATGTTCTGTGGACTGATCAAACTAAGGCTTTGTCAATGGCCATTAACTGTTAAACTGTGCTAAACAAGTCAAGTGTTTTTTTTTTCTGTCAGCAAATATGTATTTAATTCAGCAAATCCTCACGTCTTAAGCTTTCTTTACCTTTCAGCTTCCTTTCTTCCCCCACATTGTAAGTTAACAGTGAAGCCGACAGGCATGGAAGGATTTTCCGCTGCTGTGTCCTCACAGATGACAGCTGTTATCATGCAGGAAACAATAATCCAAGTCGGTGCTCCAGAACAGTGCTTAATATAGCTACTTTTTCATTGTCACTTCTTCACTGCAAGAGAGGAGGAGGAGGAAGGACAGGAAACAGGAAGAGCAGGATAGAAGAAGACAATGCAAAAGAAAGCTGGGAAACTCCGGAACTTATTTAGAATAAAAAAACTTAAGATAAGTTTAAGTATTAGGTTTGGATTGTTAATTTTAACAATAGGCTGGTTAATTATTTATTCTTAATTATTTTTTCTAGGAAAGAAATCCATTGAGATTATTAATATCTTTTGCAAGGATGTCCTGGCCAAGATGAGAAACAGTGCAAGGTGCAAACAAGCCATTACATGCAAACTAACACTAACAGTATTATTCTATTATTTAGAATAACAACAAGGAATAAAACATTATTGGTTTAGATGATTCAGAGAAAAGCCCTTTCTCATGAAGATTCAAGCAACACATCCCAACTTGCTGCCATCTTGGATTCACAAAGGATGCAGCATGCCATCCACCGTCATTGAATTCCAGGCAATTGGGAGGAAAAAACATTTTCCTATGAGGGTAATGGACAGTTGAGCCAATACACCTCAAGCATGTTCTCATCTTGCATGTCTTGGTTTTCTTCAGGTGCTCTGGCTCCCTCTGGCATGAGTAAGCTAGCATGTGCATGATTGTATGTGATGCAACTCTTGGTTGCCCGGCAACACACTTGAATTGTGGGCCTGAAACTGCACTCAGTCAGCAATGCACTCCACAGCGAGTACTGGCCCAGGGCATCCATCCATGCATCCATCCATGCATCCATCCATCCATCCATCCATCCATCCATCCATCCATCCATCCATCCATCCATCCATCCATCTTCTATACAGGCTTAATCTGAGCAGGTCCATTGAGATTAACTGGGGCCTATGTCTAGCAGTATGCTGGTGGAGATTCTCAGTCATTCAAGTCATGATCGATCCAAAAAAAGGTTAAAAAACAAAACAACTGGCTCTATTCTGAAACTGAAGACGGTTTGCTTCCCATCCAGGAAGCTTTCTCAAAATGTCTGGAGTAGTGTGGAGTTCCAAGTAGACTAGAACTCCACACTACTCCAGACATTTTTAATTGAGAAAGCTTCCAGGATGGGAAATGTCTCCGGAATAGAAGTGCAGTTGTTTTGTTTTTTTTAATCTTTTTTTTATATGTCTATTGGTCACTGGGTGTGTGATGGGGTTTAAATTGGCATGGACAGGTCACTACTCTGTGGGGCTTGGGTCGGGTTGGGGCCCGGGTCAGGCTGGGTTTACTGGGCCAATCTATACTCTACCCCAGAATACACGGTAACAGCTCTAAACATGCTGGAATGCCAGGCATAGGGTTGCAAAAATTATCCACATGTATGCAAAGGGAAGTCCTTTTTACAGAAGGTGTAACACTTGGTGCAGTTACTACGTCACATCCGGGCTTCCATTTCAGGTAATAATGGCTGTGACCATGTGAAGCTTATAGTGAGTTATCTCAAATGTTTTGGGGGGCTTCAGGAGGCTATTATGTAGCATGTGTCAATTTTGAATGCACCAATGTGTTATACTAAGAATATGGCACATTGTACGGTTCTTTTGTTTGTGGTTATACCATGACAAAATGTGAAATGTTCAAGGATTATGAATACTTTTTCAAAGCACGACAAATATAACTTGGTTAATTCAACCTTTTTGTGAAAGAATAATTAAATAATTTGCTTTAATGTGCTGTAATAAAAGTATTCAACTAAAACAGGAAGACTTTTCAAACATTCAGTTATTGTTAGGTGCCTCTCTGTTTGGGGAGTCAGACGTGACTAAAGATCATTACATTTTGAATACACACTGTTTCTACTCTTGCCGGGTGTCTTGTTAACCCTCATTAGCAATTTCTCTCAGATATTAATGAGATGATCTCACGAGAGGCGCTTCCTGCTGAGCGTGCTCAGTAAGCATCAGGGTTTTTGAAAGGGAGAAGAGATGGGAATTTGTATGAAGGGCCAATGCACAGATGGAAAAAGAGATGAGTCCAGTGTGAGCCAGAGAGTTGTTATAAAACTAATCTTCCAGGTTAGGTGCTTAAATTCTGAATTGAGCAGATAAAAAGGGTGTATTATGGTGAAGGTCAACATTGCTCTTGTACAGCAATAGGGTACACATCTAAATTTAGGGTTGAAAGACTGAAAATAAGATTTTTTTTGGAAAAATAAATGACGATATTGACAGAAGGCTGATGTTGGAGCCCTGCTTGGCTCAGGACATTTTTAATTTACTGAGCTTTTGAAGAAGAATATTGGGCTGTTGTGGGCTGGCTTGGATAAGCATCAGAAAATTAATGTCTGGGTCAGATCCAGAACAGTGTTCTGAGTCGGTGTTGACTGGAAGCAGACCCACAAGTGTGTGCACACAAAGAAAGTAAAGTGAGAACACTTTTTACCAGCTTTAGTCAGAATCTTCAGAAGGTCTTTTGCTTTTTTTTTCTGGGGTTGATATGCATGTTTTGGACCAAAACATCTTCATCTATGGTACACAGAACTGTCTGCTTCCTGAACAATATGCTGGCTGGACATCATTGCCATGCTGTTTCTTTCTGCATTAACCTGTTTGAACACATCGGAGAGACACGTTCAGGCAACTGGAAATTGTACCCAAGCATAAACCAACAGTATGTATCTTTTTATATGGTGTATGTAAATATATGCAACCACATTGGTGCACAAACAAAGAGAAATTTGTGTTGACAAACTTTTTATCTTGCCTTTAGTTTACATTGCCCAGTATAGTGCGATGAAGCTAAATTGAACTATGATAATGTTCAAATAAAAGTTTCACAATCTCTGAACAGTTAACCTTAAGAATGAACTGTTGACCCCTCCAATCTGATCTATAATCTAATTTCCTCTCAGGATTAAAACTATAAATTAATTAACCAAACTCAATCAAACCCATAGAAATCTAAAAGATATGACTCTAGACATTAAAACATTAAACACTGAGCCTCACAGTGTGTGATAATAATAGTTGGGAAATGCAGTTGAAAATCAGAAAATACATATGGCAAAATCTTTGAAACTTGAGCATGTTTTAAGGAAATGACTGCAGAAGGGAGGAAGATTTAAAATCATCTTACATACATTCATACATTCTTAGAGTCTATGCGGCTTCAAAGGGTGACGTATAAACCGCATGGCATTGTGGAATACCTGGAAATGTATGGAGCTAAAACAGTGACAGCTTGGAGCGACATTGAAAAGAGATTTGGCATTGTAAAATCAAAAATTGAAAAATTAAACATCGACAAATCACTTGCATTGACATCGAAAAAGATATTTGGTATTGAAAAATTAGACATTGAAAAGTCAAACATTTTTAGAAAGTAAAAACTTATGATGATATTCTCATTTTATGCTGCAGTTTTTTTTTCAATGACAGATGTTTTCATGCATAGGTCAAAGAGGATGGCTGGAGTAATGACACAAAGCATCCTAAATATGTTCATAAAGGGCATGAGGACTTTATTTGTGGTTGATAAGAAAGGTTTTATTGAGATGATTGAAACATCTTCAGGCTATCACTTACCATCTCAAAGTCACTTCACAAAACTGTTGGAAGAAGAGTACAAGGATGTTGTTCAGAAGGTGAAAGGTAGTTTTAACAGCAAAACCAAAATAGCTCTTAAAGCTAATGCTTGCTAGAAGCATTGCCACTGAGTCCTATTTAGGAGTCAGTAGTCTTTTTTATCTGAAGAGTGGGAGCTTAAAAGTTATTGCCAGACATCTAAGTTAAGTCTTTTGCTGAATGTCACACTGGACAAAATATTGCAACATGGATAGAGGAGATTGTACAAAACTTTGAAATACCGTCAGACAAAATAGTTGCAATTGTACATGAGAATGGAGCAAACGTAGGAATGGCAGCAAATATTTTGGAAGAGAAGCATGGGTGTGCGTCTGTTCGTTTTGCAGCTAGGTCTTGGATGGAGCATTTCAAATGTAGTGAGCTCACTTCAACAACCTTGAAAAAAAAAACAGAACCTAATGGGAACACAAATCAGTGCCAGATGTGTCCACCAGGTGGAATAGCATTTATTACATATCACACCTTCCTGAACAATGATGGCCTGTCACTGCCACTTTGTTTGATCCTTCCATCCCCCAAGGGGCCAAACAGAGCTTAGACCTAAAACCAGACCAATCGATCATGCTGCAAGACCTCAGTGAAGCCCTACAGCATTTTGAGTGTGCAACTGTGTTTTAAGTGGGGAGAGTTATTTTACAGTCTCTGCCTTGCCTCTTTTAATCAGAGGACTTTTAAAATTCACCCAGACTGCCTTTGAGTCAGCACCTGTGCGAGTCTTCCAAATAGCTGGACAACAAGAAATCACAACTCGTTGGTCCAAAGACGTCACAGTGAGGGAGGACAACCTCTGCAAACAAAGTATAGCAGCAGCACTAGACCCACGGTTTTTGCAAACTCAAATTCCTCACACCTGAAGAAAAGTTCACCGTTTAGGCAAAAGTACAATCTTTGGCCCAAAACTACAAGACTGACTGCGCTACAAGAGAAGTTGAAGACACAGTAGCTGTGGTCAATGATTTACCTCCAAACTGCGAATCTACAATCAATAGTTAATGTGACAATAACCAAGATGTCCATAATCAAGCTGTAACCAACAATGTAAAATAATTAACACCAACCTGGTGTTTGATAAACATTTTTGTGTTACACTTTTTACAATATTGCACTTTTCTGTCTGTTTGCTGGACCACAGATGATCTGAAAGTTCTCTGTCTTTGTAGGCAAACCAGGGCAAATACTCCACTCTTGCAGTCCTCTGCATTCCAGTTCCCTCAACTCCCTTGGAGCCTCTGTTCTCAGCAGCTGGGAACATCCTATCAAAGAAAAGTCCTAGCCTCACTCCAGAGCATGTTAATATGCTTACTCTTTTTGTACCACATCTTAAAGTGTGCATAGACGGTTTTATTTGTTTTAATGTGACTTGTTTTCAGCAATAAAATAAAATAATTACTGACTAATCAATAATTAAAAATCATCCTCTGCCTTCTTTCTATTTTGTATTTTTATTCTTATTTTTCTTATTTACTTCTTTTTTTTTTCATCCACTGTACAAACGAGGACTCACTGTATATAACTGATGCACCTTGTCCTACTGATGGCACCTTCTTCTGATTATTGATTACTGAGCCGATGTGACAAGTGAATTTCTCCAATGTGAGATCAATAAAGCCTATCTTATCTTATGTTATCTTATCTTATCCTATCTTATCTTATTTTATCTTAAAAAAAGTCAGTTGCAGCTCTACAAATAGATGCCGAATGGACCCTGGATTGCAGCCGTGAGATGACCAAACCTCACTTGCAAAGCCATATCTCGATACGTGTTTGTTCACCAAATCTTCAGATTGGTAAGTTTAAATCAAAGTTTGTTGTGCTGTTTTACATGGAGCTTTTAGCAGACTGCTCACACTAGGCTAGCCAGCTGAGGCTAGCAAACAAAGTAGATAGGAAACCCTCTATTTCCTCCACATCATAGGTGATGAATTTAGATATTACATCATACATTTTCCTCACTCCTTGGAGGTTATCTGTGATATTTTATTGTAACTAAAGTAATTTTAAAAGTAACAATTAGCATGTGTGTGTCTCAAAGCTTGTCATGGTGTTTTACGCGGAGCTTTTAGCAGGCTGCTAACCTAGCCAGCTATTGGTAGCAAACAAAGTAAAAAATAAAGGAGATCCTTTGTGAATATTCATAAATAAATTACTCTATATAATTCCAACCTCTAAAGATTTCTAATATAAATACAGAGTGGATGCCTTGCTTTGAATAATTTTAAATAAATTAGTTTGGCAGACACTGTAGAGGAGGACGAGCACTGCGAGGTGACAGTACATTTGAAAGGATGAGTTTTCTCTTTAAGGCGAAAAATTTGGAGATCATGGACCCACCCCAAAGCTGCTTTGTCCGTGAACATTTCTAAATTATTCACAGGTATGAAAACTCTACTGACAAGACAAAAAGTAGCTCAGCTTCTGAGAATGGTGGTGGGTGGCAGCAGATCGTGTAAATCCTTTGTTCATTTATCATGCTCATATGTATCAATCCCATGGGTCCTAGAGATATTTGCGAGATACCAAAGCTTCAGAAAACGGTCTAGCTCATCTCGATAGCATCCGAATCAGCAAAGTAAACAAAAGCCCTGGAAATAGTGACTGCATCCCACAATGCATTGCAAAATCTGGTGTCCTTTTGAGCCTCACTGTATCACCAGATAACAGAACAAACAAGCCGTTAAAATTCTGTGTGAATAATTAAATCACTTTAAATTAGTTCGGACACACATATCTCATGACTTCACATGGACTGTTAACATCAACACTCTTGTGAAAAAAGCACAGCAGCTAATGTACTTTTTGAGGTCATTAAGAAAAGTTAATAAGTCCTAGTAGCTGCTGCTGTCTTTTTTTTTTAGATAAATATTCTGTTGAAAGCTTCATCACTCACAATATTTTGGTGTGGTTTACTAGCTGCACCTCCACTAACAGCAAGGCTCTTGGGAGAGTGCAGAAGTCAGCCCAGAACATTATGAAAACACCTCTTCCCACACTGTTTGACCTCCATAACGTTAGATGGACATGTTTTATTTTTATTGTCTGTTTAATGAGCTACATGGAATTTATTGCTTTATTTGTTGTTCTTTTTTACATAAGTAAAATGACAATAAAGGCTATGAATTATAATGAAATCAAAATAGCCGCTCTGGTCTGAAGTTAAAGAGGAGTATTCTTCTGCAGACTGAGTTTTAAAGTTGACCATAACATTAACGAGCATGTCTGTTTTGGTGACGCAATCCAGAATTTTATCTTGATAGGGGCATAAACAGATTAGTCATCAAAGGCTTGGGTTGTTATTTATTATTTGCTGCTGATGGGTTGCTACAGAACGGGCCCAGGGCTACACAGAAGTGTCCCCCAGCTGTGATGCCTGGAGGCTAGACATCTGACAACAAGAGCAACTGCATTATGAATTTTATCACATTATGACGAAATAAGAAAAACAACAAAAGGAGGTCAAAAGGCTCAGAAGAAACACCGAAAAAAAAACCCCAGAAAATGGCACAGTCTTTGTCAGGTTTTCAGGTTATTTAGTTGAGAAAAAAATTGAAATGGCCATTAAAAATTAAACAGGGAGGTGCTAAAACCGAAAGATACAATTCACAAGTATCGAGACATCTAAAAGTTGGAGCGAAAACAACAGAAATTACTGAGTGAGTTTATGAGCCTGAGAAGAGTGCATAAACAACCAGTATGACTATCTCTATGTTCTGACAACTCATCCCCTATGACCATTATCTTCTTTTATACACCCACATTTTGCTCCTGCTGACAAGGTTTTCACGAAGATTGTTAAAGTGCTCGACTGAAATTAGCATTTTTACTCTCAATCTTGATCTGGCAGTATGAATATTTGCCTCATAAAATATCTCAGTGTGGTTCCAGTTAATATGTGGAGAAAACTTACAGAGAAAGTTGCTCTTTGTGCTTCATAAATCCACACATTGCTATAAACATGAAATTTAATGACTAGTGTTTCCCCTCAAAAATGTTGATATATGAGCACGTGCAATAAACAGAGCAGGTTACATGTGACACACAGACTTGAATGGTCAGCAGCCAACACAATATCCTTTTCAAAGTGAAAGGCATTGTAAAGAGTGAAAAACTAATTTTAGAGAAAATATAATCCTGACAGTGCAACAGCAATTTAAGGTGGAGTTTACTCAGGGATTCTGGTGATCATCATTTCATACTCATTTAAAAGTAAACACCACGACACTGGACCACTCCCAAATACTAGACTGTGGTTTGTAAACTTAATTCCTATTAATTTTACGTAGTACATTTTTAATGTTGAAGCAACTGTGACAGAGTTCAGTTTATTTTCAGTTAACAATCTTCATCTGATTCAGCCTAGTGATGGCTCTTGAGGCATTGAACCGCTTGAGCCAGTTCAGGAAAGGGTTACTTTCTCAATACTTTAATTTCACATGAAACGTAATGCATAATCACGGTCAGCAAAATACTGATGCTTGCCTCTATTTTTATTCTTTAGGGCCCTTGGGAATTATCATTAATAAGTAATACCCAATAATGTATCTTATGATTATCACCTGTATAATAATTCTTTTTTTAACATGTGTGTATTTTTTTTAAGTACAATAATTTATGGCTGACTCTGTATGTTTTACTGTCAATTCAATGAAATAGCATGGGCTTAAGCAGACAGACAGTTAAACGGCTTGTGGAGCTTGGAAGAGGGCGCTGGATGTGCTTGTGCAACTTGGACAATGATGTACAAAACGAAACAAAGTAATTATTTTTACAAAAACTCAAAATATGATTAAACATACAGTCAACCAAAACCTCTGACTTTGAATCTGGAGGGTAGCTAGGGATCAGATGCTCACTGTCTATAAAGTCTGAATCTTTTCTCGTAGTTGACTGATGAGGTGGTCTCCAACTTCTAATGCAGCCACTGGTTCTGGTTATATCATTTCCTTACTGAGGACTTTGCTCCAGGAACCACTTTGGAGGATGGAACATTTTCCTCTGCAGAGAGCTCAACAGCGGCTTCATAAAAAGGATGTTAGTTTGTAGGCCGGCTAATGCACCTCACATGTAAGTAAAGAAACAGTTCTTGATAAGCAAAGCTAATGATTCTTAAGAATATTAGATCTACCTAAACCTATTATGTGAAATCAAGTCAAATATTCCCACATAGGTAAAATCCTGGCTCCATCCTCTATCATCTCCTCACTCTCTTCAATCTCCAAGCTGCTTCTCTCACCTAAATTTTACAAACTGTCTTCAAACTATGAAAACTCTATATAAACTCTACTCTCCAAGCCACCAAACCTCTATCCAAAACCTGAACTGACAACTCTCCCACACATTCGCTAAGGTACTTAAATGCCTGTCGATACTCGCAGGCAATCTGAACCGCTTCCAGGAACAGTCACATGGTACGGCTGTCAGCGAGGCTTCGGCCGTCATCATTTTCGACTCCTCCCCTAAATAAAGCAAGCCTCGATACGCACTGCACAGCAATGCCTCCTCCATTACTCGACACACGCTTCGAAGCCTCGGCTTATCTCATAACATACCTTATTTATTCTGTAGTCTGCAAGCATTTACAATTCTAGGTTTTGGAATTGTTTATGTTTTTCATTTTCGCAGATTATTTTCTATAACATCTTGGTTTAAATCAATTCACAGGTTTTATTTATTGTTTTGATCAGTTAACTTGCGCATTTTATTGTGGTGAACTTACCTTGCTTACCTGTGTTCCAGGAGGAAGTGTTGCCTCACTTCCTCCTGTAATTATATCCTCCCCTACAGAGCTGAGGTCACAGGAAGAGAACAGGTGAAGAGGGGGAAGGAAAAGCTGTTGGAATTTGATGAAGCCAAATTTAGCCACTGAGTTGGTCTTAGCTTTATGGAGGTCATTGTATAATGTAAAGATGCTGATTGTTACTGGTTTGAAGTAGCAACAACGAGTTAAGGATTGAAATGTTTAGTTTTACCTGTTTATATAGAATATTCCATTGGAGGCCATTTTGTTTTCTAGAAATTGACGGTATAACCAGGCAAAATTGAGATTTTCAGGATAGAAGCTGGTCAGTGTGGCTAAGTGCACTTGATGTTAATTTTGGTTTCTTCAAGTTCAGTTATGATCATCTGAACCATGTTAATCTCGGTAAGTTCATATTTTTTTTTTTTACTTTTTATAAATGTTTTTTCATGATTTATGTAGATAAACAACCTGCTACACTGGACTGTCTACTGCATTCTTCAGCCACTTTGGCCAAACTGCCTGACAGCAACTTAAAGTACTGTGGATTACTTAAAAATTACAAGCAAAGAAATAAAACCAGAAATCAAAATTTAGAAATAAATTATAAAGTTGTCTAATTGACAATAGATCTAAATTTAAACCCTATTATACTTCAGCTAGATGTGAATGTTTGATGTCCATGTTCTCGTGTAGGCAAGCAGAGCCTCGTTTTTTACATTAAATGCTTTCAGAACAAGATTTTCCTTACACAAGAACAGCAGATGCTCAGCAGGTCTGTCTCTGACTGCCTATGTGACAATTTATTTCCTCACATTCACTTTCTGATCTGCTGAGCATGTGTTCGAAAGAAGTATGAATAAACACTAAGTGTAAAGAAAAGAGTGCAGACTCACAGTTCTGTGTCTTTGTTTGGACCTGACTCAAAGTGTGAGATGCTGCAGACAAACTATCTTGTCTGGATGTTTATTCTCCTAAAACACCAGCAGTGTTTGGCAGACAGGTTAACAGACAAAATGTTCCTACAGTTGGGTCTTTGGATTTATTCTTAATAAGAAGGTTTCTGAGATGTTTGACATGTGTTTGTTTCTCTTGAAGGGAATGTTGATCTTTATTCACAACTGTTCGATTTTATGATATTATTCTGAACTTTTCTTCTTTGATTTGGATAAAACATTTAAGCTCAGTCTTTGTTTAAAGAAACTGCTCAGAAGTATTTTTCCTTTCAATTACAGCTATGGAATAAAGAGGGTTAACAAAGTAACAATTTCCATTTTGAAAGATTGTACATGTCTGTCTTGTAAATGCTACATTCTGCCTGGCTCTTCCTGATGAGTTTCATGCTATTAATGTAGGAGGACATGGAGATTAAAGTACACAGAATGAATGCAAAGAAAACCTTTTGGCTGTGCTTTTGGAAATGTGCTTTTTTTCCTACTTTTCTGTTCTGGTGCTGGCTGTAATGCAATGGTGTAGGTTGTTCTGCAGGTGCTGGATAAGTTGTATCTCCATTTAAACCGACATTCTCTCTCTGTGGTAGTGACATTGAAGCTCGCGTCCAGTTGAGCAATTGTTCAAAGAGCAAGTCCACTGCTTTTAAAGAATCAGCACTGACAGCTATAGTTCAAAATCTGGAATACTTAGAATATCCAATTCCTGGCTGGATAAGTCCACATTGCCCCGAACTCTTTACTCAAGAGCCAAATGAAATGCTGACTTCAGAGACGTGTTGTGGTAGTCCTGCATAATGTAGCTCTGCAGGTTCCAGTTCAAAATTATTGATGTAGATCTTGTATAGTGAAATCTAATCTGTCTAGTCTAAACTGACCTTTCTTCACAAACTGCTTCCATGAGTTTAATGAGCTGGTTTATGACTCTATGCTCAGAATGTGTAAATCTATTTAGGAACGAAGCCTTTACCCAATAAAAATGTAACACTAAATATCATAAACAATGGGACACATGTAAATAGCAAAAATGTGAAATGTTGTTATTGTTGACAAATGATTACACTGATGCAGTTTGACACAAATAATTGAATTTGATGTATTTAACTTTAGAACTCCAGTTTATAAACAAACATAAAAAATATAAACAAATTGCCTGTTCCATTTTTTTTTCTTTTCATTTCTTACTGGACCTTGTAATTCTACAGCTAAAGAACCGGCAAAAAGTTCTGCACCCAGAAGGAATTGTTTGAGTTGGACATCATTTGATCTACATCCAGACCAGTGATGGGGATGTGAGTTCCATTTGCAATGAGCTGGAGGGCATCGTGGCTCAAACATGCTCAATAAGTTCAGAAGGTGCAGTTGCCTAAGCTGAAGAAACTGAATTTGACACTCAGTCACAAACACAGCTGGCTCAGAAATGTCAGACAGAAAAATGTCTTATGTTATTGTGAGGTCAGACAAATTAAGGAGGCTGCAAGAACAACAAACCTCTTTATCTGATGGGAAATATGATTTGAGTTGAATTTTTAGATTGATACAATTTATTTCTTTCTCACAAACTGAAACATTTCATAATATGCAGTACTTATTGACTGTAAAAAAAAGATTCTTCAAAATCATACAAATAGTTTTAACAAAACAAAATATTAAGACCTTGTAGGAAACTACAAGTATTAACATTGTGGTTTGGTGCATCATTACTAGGCTGAGTAGATCTTCAAATTGCAAAAAGTAAAAAACAGAAGGAGACAAAACAATTATGGGGATCACACAATGGAATGTTTGACAAGAAACCAACAAAGTAAAAAGGGAAACAGACAGTATAAATACGTATGAGAGGTAAGGGCATGTCTAGCTTGTTGGAATAATTAGAAAAGAAAATGAGCAACAGTTGAAAACAATGAAACAAATGAGCTGAGAGGAAGGCAATGAACTGAGGGAGAAACACAGGAATATATAAGAAGCTGTACGTATGAGGAACCAAGAACAAGATCCACTAACTACCTTGGATGGCTGTCATAAGTCTTTTTTATTTTATTTATATTGCAACAATTCACAACACATCATCTCAAGGCACTTTACAAAGTCAATCAAATAATCCAGACAGATTGGTCAAAAAGTTTCCTCTCTAAGGAAACCCAGCAGGTTGCATCAAGTCTCTCCAAGCAGCATTCACTCCTCCTGAAAGAGCGTAGAGCCACAGTGGACAGTCGTCTGCATTGTTGATGGCTTTGCAGCAATCCCTCATACTGAGCATGGATGAAGCGACAGTGGAGAGAAAAACTCCCCTTTTACAAGGAGGAAAAACCTTCAGCAAAACCAGGCTTAGTGTGAACAGCAATCTGCCTCGACCCATTTGAGAAGACAGAGCAGAGACACAAAAAGACGACAGAAGCGTTGATCCAGGAATATTTTCTATGTTGGAGAGGGTAATGGCAGACGATCTGCCCACCAGCATGGACTATAGTATGACTTCACTCTGCAGGTCTCTGTGTTGTCCTACAGGCTCTTGTTTATGTAGCCAGGCAGGAAAGTGCGGGTACATGCGTGTGCGTGCACGTATGTGCATGTGAACTGCTGCCACTCATGGCTTAGCCCCTCCCTGTCCTAAAAGACTACTGTCAGAGCAGCACAGCGTTGGAACAACAATAACGGAGAGCACCCCCAGCAGATCAAAATGTTTTCTTGCTAACTAACAGCACTATAAAGTTCTGAGTTACTTCTTCACTTGAAATGTTCCTTCAAGGGGTGACGCTGTTTTGCTGTGTTTTTGTCCTTTGCAAATATGTGCATAGAAGGCAAGGCATGAGAAGGGAAAGGAGGGGCCGGGTTGCAACTTAGAGCGAGGTATAGAGAATGTCTGTACATTTTGATGTACAGACATTGCACAAGCATCACCTAGTGGTGAAATATCGCTTATTGCTCCTTTAATGTAGGGTGTTACTAGATCAGACACACATAGAAGACAGGATGTGATCAGCCAACAGCTTAGCATCAAACACATCAAGGACAGATGGTCTGCTTTGTTTGATATGTTCGAAGTAAGTTAAAGTTTTTGTTTTTTGCTTCCTTTGAGGAAAACATGTATCAGATTTGAATTTAGTTTATTATGTGTGTAACAGTCTGCCATTATTTTAATTGCTTATACACTGCAGCCTTTTGGAGCGCAATCCCAAGACAGAACTCTTTTACTTGATTCTTCTTTTTCTTTTTTTTGTAAAAATAAAAGGAATTGTGCACAATTTGTAGTTTTATACCAGTATATTTGTTCAAATAGCATGCATCAATTTTATAATCTCTTACAGTTCTAATCATTGTAATTGTTTTTTATCTACAATTAAACAGCATTCCTCCACTCAGATACTTTCCACAAAGGTTTTAACAAATGCCTCGTCACGTCAGGACCAGGAGCTCTCTGTTGAAGAAAACCTCTAATAACAAAATATCTTTCTCTGTCTTTTTGATTAATACACTGCCTAGGCAGTGTTTGAGGCAGAAGAGAGGAAACTCGCACTCCCAGTGTACATGGCTCTCATCTGGTGGAATTGATGGGAGTGTATTTAGTGCATCAATAAAATATTTAGTGGGCGCAAAACAGTTGCAAATTTGGAAAAATTTCCTCTGCTTTTTTAATACCCCCTTCAGTGTAAAATGGTACTTTCTAGGCGACATCTGCCTCCAATTCCTATCTAGTTTTTTTTATATATTGATGTGACCGTAAAACACCACCAATGAAAGTCTTGAATAATCTAGATGCAAGATATTGCAGAACAAAAAGCTTATTTCACTGCTTTTTGTTCTGCACAAGGAAAGTGCAAATGCAAGCCTCAGAAGGCAGGTTGTACTGATTACTGAGATCAGCTAATAAAAATAGCCATCTTTATTAACTTGATCAATTACAAAATTTCAGTTCATTTTAATCTTATTTATATTGCACCCATTCACAACAAATGCCACCTCAAGGCACTTTACAAAGTCAATTCAATCAAATGATACAGACAGATCGATCAAAACATTTTCTATACAAGGAAACCCAGTGTAGCCACAGTGGACAGCCTTCTGCATCGCTGTTGGCTTTTTGCAGCATTCCCTCATAACGAGCATGCATGTAGCAACATTTTTCCTTTAAATACTTGTTTAAAATTTCAAATGAGTGCATAGTATTCCAGAGCAGAGAGATGCTACCTGGTTTGCGGCAAAGTGTGAGCCGCACACAGCCCTTCATAAGGACTTTGCGTACTAAACAGATGAGCAGGATCTAGTTGCTACCACTTACCCAGCTTGTTGAGATTTCAGAAACATGCAGCTTCAAGCCTGAAGCTGATTCTATTATTGAGGTTACCTATATCCTGAGATGTTCCTATAGATTTGAGTGGGTTGAAGGCAAAAAAGAAAAATCCTTCTGGATGAGGTTGTTACCATATCAGTGCAGTTAGGCATTAAAATTGTTGACTCAGTGATTGGATGGTGGCGTTGTTTTTGTTCCCTTAAACCCCTTTACTGCTGAATGAAGGATGACTCGGAGCTGTTCCCTGACCTTTTAACTGACTCGAAGTGTGAAACTGGTCACAGTGCAGCATTACTGCGGGGCTGCAGGTCTGATATACAGAAACCAGAGCAGCACAAACATTCTTATAGTTCAGAGTCACGGAGCTTAAACTGTCTGAAAGCATGAACTTGACCTCTTCAGTTTTCTTTCTGTTCAGTCTGTTAAACTGATTTTAAACCTACCTGGGACCAGTAGAGTGTTGAGGAGGGAATGTGCTTACAGGGTAAATCACACTCCCATAGCTTAGACACCTTTGTAACACACACTCTAAGAGATATTAACAAACAGAACAAAAATATGTGGTTTCAGAAACTTGATCTTGGGAAGCTGATGTAATCCTTTCTGAAATGAAGGATAAATGTGGTAAAAAAATGACAATACAGCATTTGTTCAATCAGTTTCTTCAAACTTTAATCATCTGATTTAATAAATGCAACCAAACAATATTCAATAAGAGAAAGAATACCTTTTTTTTGGCATAAATAGAGATGATTTGATGGCTTTTTCAACCCACAAATCGTTTTTTTCTTTTAAAAAAATCAATCCTTTATGGCAAAGTAAAAAAAAAAAGTTTACACAAGTATAAGAGTAATTGCAAAGCAGAATTATTACAAAGAAATAGAAGACCAAACACAAATTTTATTCTCAGTTTCTGGAACACTATAGTCTCAAATAAACGGGAGTAGGATGTGTAGAGTTAATAGAAGCTGCAGGAGGTGTGACACCCTGGGCCGAGGTGGTGGAAATTTTAGTTAGTTCAGCAGCTGAATAAAATTTCCGCCTTTTTATTCAGCATCAAGTTCCTCTGCAAAGCATTAAATCATCTCTCAGTGGACGGAGCTCAGTTCTGCAGCACCATATAACTTAAAGTGGATCTTCAACATCCACACACTTCTTCTGCTTGGAGGGTACTACCTCCTTAAATTTACCATCTGCCAGGGCCCCACATTTACAAATGTTCAGGTCTGGGTCATGGAATCCGATATTTAACTAAGCATATTGTAGGATAATATGTCATGACATTCTCCCAAGCAATCATCACTGGAACCTGATGCATTTTTTGCTTTAAGGAGTGTTAACAGTGAAGATCTCTTGCTTTGTAAGCTGCCAGCAGCTTTACTCTCTCTGCTCTCGTAGCCTCACTTCAGCTGCAGCTGGCAGCTGTTTTTAAAAGGGAACGTTCTAAAATGCCACTGTACATCCCAGAGGCACGTTAGAGATGAGCTGATGAACACAGTGGAACATTTTGCTAAAGAAAAGGAGCCACATAATTTTCCCCAAGGAGGGGGCGTAGGCTTGAGATTCATCAGGTGGACCCATTTCTGCCTACTAACAACAGTATGGATATGTAGCTGATGAATGCGGGGCCATGCACACCATGTTTGTGCCCTTTACTTGTGTTTATGACAAAATAGTGCACTTGTTGGTGTCATCGACTTAAATGATGTTGCTTAATGCGTTTTGAATATGTTGATAACAAAAGTGTCTAATGGCTTTAGAACCAGAAAATTTTTTTTGATATATTCTCGCGCATTAAAGGGAGGCTGTTAGTGCAGAGCGATAAATAACGTGTTGTTCATGCACACTGGTAAATCTGGCCCGAATGTTGCGACTATAAGAGGCAGATTTAATAGTTGGCGCAGTTTATCCCCCAGTTTCAAATAAAAATTGGTGCATATGTGTTATAGTCTAAAAAAACACTTTGATTTATTAATAATGAACTCATTTGAAATATGATAGAAGCAGAGAAATATTGTACAGAATTCCAAATCAGGTCTATATATTGATAATTAGAAAGATTTCACCAATTAGAAAGCTTTAACTAACCAAAAATAGTTTATTGTAGCCATAGAGCAGAACAATAAAGCATTTACCTGACCATGTGTTCAATGGGGTCTACATCTCATGTTGGATATCTGGAAACTTAGTTGGCAAGAAGTCTCTGTTTCATTTCACAGAAAGTCCACTTTTGCATGTTGTAATGAAGTTAATGCTATATGTATATATTGAAAATTGATCAGTCCCTTTAGTTATCAAACTCAATTTAAACAGTTTATACTTGTCCTTTCAAGGTAGCTTTCTATATTACACTGAAAGAAACCGCAAGGAGATTTCTATGCATTGCCCAGGATTCAGAATGCGTTTAACATCAATGCAAAATGTGGCTCTTCAAATGAAACCTTTAAAAACAAGCGCTGATAGTTCAACTTTGTAGTCCAACTGTTTTTAATATTTACTTTTAGTTTCTATTTTTCCATGTTTTTATTTTGTTTTTATATATTCCAACTTGCTTTTATTTTTATTAGAGTTTTATATATATATTTATATAGAGCCACCCTCTGATTTTCATGTTCATTCTTTAGTTTTATGATTCTTTGTGTTTTGTTCCGTATTGTAGTATTTCATTACGTGTTTATATTCTGCTTCTTGGTTCCTGCTGTGTTTTTTCAGCCATGTCTCCCATTTCTTCACAGCTGCACCCTAATCAGCCTCCTGCTCCTTGTTCAGTAATCAGCTCCCCTGCTTAATTATCTCTCACTCAGCTCTTGGTCAGATCCTCCTCCTATAGCCACTATCCTGTTTCCTTGTGTTCCTCTTATGATTTTTTTATGTTGGATTCACCCTAGAATTTAGTTCTTGATTTTCCGTTAAGTAAATTCTTTCACGTTCACCTGCCTGCCTCCTCCCTGCATTTGAATACGGCTCTTTATCATTTCAGTTTTAAACCTATTATCAGTCAAACAATATCTAAACCAAGTCTGATTAACTAAAACCAAATAGACTATATAAACAACATTTCTGCATATAAAAAATTATGATTTACCAGCAAATGGACATTAAAAACAACATAATTGAAAGATGATTAAAACCCTCAGAATCAACAGGAGCCTGATATAAAATAGAGAAGTTGGAAAAGGAGATTCCTGCCCCTTTCACTTAGCCCTAAAATAAACACACGACCACGAGTCCTCCATTGACAATCACTGTCCTTCCATATCTTATCCTGAACTACTGAGATCACCAAGGAGTGCATAGTGGATTGCACCCTCAGTCTTAGGGGTCTGTGTCTGCCTCAAGTGAAGGAGTTCAACTGTCTTGGTGTCTTGTTTACGAGTGATGGTGTGATGGAACGACTGATGGACAGACAGATTGGGGCTTCTTCTGCAGTCATGTGGGTGGGTGGTGCTCTGGTCTGTTGTGGTGAAGAAAA
This sequence comes from Fundulus heteroclitus, assembly GCF_011125445.2. Lineage (NCBI taxonomy): Eukaryota > Metazoa > Chordata > Actinopteri > Cyprinodontiformes > Fundulidae > Fundulus > Fundulus heteroclitus. Next base: position 9,383,800 of record NC_046371.1, on the reverse strand, counting down.
GAGTTGAGACAAAAAAGCAAAGCTCTCGATTTACCGGTCTGTCTACGTACCGACCCTCACCTATATCCGTAGGGAGGCCAGGCTTAAGGTTGCTACATACTCCAAGAGAACCAAGAGCTTTTGTCTTGTAGTGGGGGTGGAAAGAACATGAAGAATTTTTGTTTCTTCTCTGTCTAGTCATACTCCTCGAGACGCTCAGCTACAGAAGTCAGCCCCACTACACGTCACTGAAGATCACGTACCGAGATCTGTGCACAGAGCAGACAGAGCTAAAAGTTGAGTAGCAGACGCATAATAGCTCACCAGTGTGTCCTGGTGCTATTTGGAAAGACTGCGAACACCGGGGGCTTGCTGCGCTATGGGGGTGGGACTGCCCCGCCAGGATAATGTATAAAGGAAATGCTACAAGTGAGCGGAAATGGCATGTTCGACTGCTTAAACCACCAGAGTTGAACAGAACTGCAGGACTGCTGTTCGACAAATGCGCTTTTCCCACCTAAAGACGGCCGTCTAAATCCTGTCCAATCACAGTACAGCAGCTGGACAGCCTGTGAGAAAAACCTTCTGCCCCGACGCTGTGCCGAGACAAAGCAGGGAGACCCTCCAAGACAGGGCTGAGAGGTCCAAACGATGCCATTCGCTGCACGAGCGAGACAAATTGTCTCGGTTACGTTGGCGTATGTATCGTCCGATCTTGAATAAGCAGAAGACGATGGAAGGACGGATAGGAGTATGGACACCTAAGACAGAGGTTACAACACCCACGGCATCATGACATTTTAGTTCTTACACTTCAAAAAGAAGGATCTGCCAGATTTAAATGCTTTAATCAGCCACTGTGATTTGATCTTTCTTAACTGAGTGTCACTTGACTCATGCTACAGATTTACAGGAATATCTAAAAAAAATTACAATATTGTCCTCCTGCAGTGACAAATTTACCACTATCTGGAACTTTACGCAGCTACTTGTGGACGGACATAAGTAACTGTCTACACCTTATCCACTTTAGGAATCATTGCACCTGACCTGTTTAGACACTGTTTTTTCAGTGAGACTGACAGTATCCCTTAGACTATCTACATACATTTTAAATTCCTCAGCACACATTAAGCAATGTGTATTTTCATCTGCACATGACAGACCGGAGAAATTTTTACAGTTTACATCTGATTGTTGTCCTTTCCATCATTTGTTGAGGTTTGTAACTTTATTGTATGGGGCTTAATGTAATTTGATTTCTTTGTTCGGGTTTTGACCATATGAGTTTAAGATCATGAAAGAATATCAAGTTCAATGTTCCTTGAGTTAAATAAAACTGCATTGAGTTATCTCTTAGTGTATTTAGGTGTGTTTTAGTACTTTGTGTATTGTTATTGCAGATTAAAAAAGTTTGGGCTGCCACACATTTTCATGGCAGACCAACAGTTTGTGTGGATTACCTCACACTTTCATGAAACATTCATTTTTATACCTCCTGAGTTGTGTGTGTGTGTGTGTGTGAAGCATTGCATCACAAGCGTTTTGGACGTAGGCACGCTTTCTACATCAGGCCCCAGATCATGACAGGAAGAAAAAAATAAATGGATTAGCACTTCTTTTTTTTTTTTGTTGCAGTTTTCTGACGTCTGTCCCCATCAGCATTATGCATATCGGTCGTTCAACGCGGCTCTGAAATTTGAGCAGAGAATCATTCTTTTTCGTAGAGTCAAGACATTTTAGGCATGACAAGACTCCTGAACACATTCTACTTATGCATCTTTGAATCTATCTCTCTCTTTTTTTATGACAGTGAACTAAATTTGTCTTGTGGAAGCCTTTTAGTTGACCTTGCTCAGGCTGAATCTGTACTTTTTCCAGCATCTGACTGACAGCCACGCTTAGATAAATCTTTCTTGACACCACTTTTTCCAGCAAAATTCTCCCACATCCACACTGAGCTGTAGTGTGAAATCCAGCTCCTTCATGTTAGAAATTCAGTTACCTGATTAGCCCTTTTTGCAGCACTCATCTGTTTTCATTCACACTCTTTATAATGTTGCCGGGGCAGGTGTCAGGTTCACGTCTCATTTGTTCGCCTTTGCAGGTTTCCGGCTCACAATCTGTCATTAATCAGCAGGTTGGTACCTTGAAGTTGCTGTTTTCCTCTGTTGCAAGGAAGTCTGACTAACAGCCAATGATTGCTCAGAGGTTTGGCAGAAAGGATTGCTGCTGCAGCAAAAGTCATAAAGAAAGAGGCTTACTCCATCACCTACACTGTTGTATTTCATTACTTTGTTTATTACAAAAGATAACTTATCAGGGCAGTATTTTAACAATGAAATGTTATATTAATTGGATTTTTTTCTTTTTATTTATGGATTCTCATGATGCATACATATTTATATATAAACAAACATATAATCCAAAGATTTACATTAGACTAAAATAACCCAATGGTTAACCATTAATATCCCAATCCCAACCAACCCCATCCCCACAGATCCATATATGTGATTAATATTCAACTATGAGCTGGATATTTCATACCATAAGTACAATACTGATAAAAAAACATTTATAAATAATAGTAAAAAATAAATTATATCATTGTTCTGGCTATAATAAGTACCTCCTTCCTGGCCTTAAGCACAACTTGGCCTTATAAATACATCCACCGATGCATAGAACGTGTATTTGGTGGCATCCATCTAACTGCTAGCATCTTCTTAGCCACGGTACATGATGACAGCCACAACTATTTGTACATCAGGTTAACATATTGCCCAGAATCGCCATTCAACTGCATACATTTTGTAGAGCAATAGATGTCTACATCTAGTGCTTCAGAAAGACATTTTGCTATTTGTACCCAGATGTTTTGAGCTGCCGGGTGTTCCCACATCACATGTAGGAAAGTTCTAATCTGTTTCAGGTCACATAAATGAACTTAATCATAAAACGCTGCTTTGTGTTAAGTACGATAGATGAAATTCAAAGTTGTTAATTTATTATTTAAATTTTGTGAGGAATAAAAAGCATTTGTCCAAACTCTTGTCCAGTCTATAAATGATTCTGAGCAGTTTTTATTCCACACTTTCAGAATCACTGGTGAAGTCTGCGTTTGATCTAACATGTTGTAAATTGCAGAAACATGTTATTTTGATAATTCTGATATTTTATTAAATAATTCCATCACTGGATGATTAATACAATGCCTGTCAACTAATGTACCTGCTGCCTGTAAAGCAGAACGTAATTGGAAATTTATATAGACAGAGTTTGATGAAAGTGTATAAGTTTGCTTCAGGTCTTCAAACTTTCTTAAACCATTATTCATGATGGCTCCTAGGGTGTGAAAACCTGACTTGTACCATTGAGGGTAAACAAAGTATTTCCCCAGCAGACTTCAACAAATTATTATAAAATATTGTGGTGTTGGCCTGCCACTTGGATGTCCAATTAAATAATGTTTCTATTTTCCTAAAATTTTTAATTGTATAAGCCATATTTGAACCGTATTTTTGTTTACATTTAATATTTGTGGCACATCTACAGTACATTGCTGGTGAAAAGTTCACATGCAACCATGAGTAGCATGAAAGTCTTTTCAATTTGGGGCCTTTAAAGCAGCACCATGTTATGGCCCAGGTATTATCTTAATTTGAGTTAAATTAAAAGATTTTCAGGCCAATATACAGCACTTGGCACAGATAAATGCTCCGTGTGGGCTGCCCTTCTTAAAGACTTACCTGTGTAACTTGAGAGGGTCGGATCCATTATTGAATTGGTCGTGTGACATAGAGCAGTGCTTTACAGCAGTCTGAGCTCCCCTTAAACACGAGAGCTAACCTTAAGTGCTTCTACATTTCTCATCCTCGAGTCAAAGTTTGGGAAGCAAAAAGAGAAAAACTATGTCTGAGCAATATTGAAGGTTTGAGTCCAAATTCTTCACATTGACCTAAAAAAATTCTAGTCTGTCTTCAGATCCTGCCATAGCACTGAAACTGTATGTATCTTGCAGATGATCTGCAAATCTATGTTCCAGTCACTCCCAACTCCACACTCAGTCTAAATTCCATTGACAGCAGCTTAAAGGACATTAAGCATTGGCTGTCTCAAAATGTCCTTCACTTAAATAACGCCAAAACAGAATTAATCTTTTTGACTCTTCCAGTAATTCATGTAATATTTCTTCCAGTCTCGGTCTTTTGCTGGTACCAGATTATAGCAAAGCTCCATTTATAGAGGCTTATAAGCTGTTTGTAGATATCGTATTTATTAATATTCAAACACTTTATAAATCATTAATAACTTATGTGTTATGCATTAATAAATGGTGTGAAAGAGACAACAAAGAGACAAAACTATTTCTAAATAGTGAGCCCCATCTATATTTGGCTGAAACGTTTCAAATTCATGTATTCCATCCATCCATGTAATGTTCCGCTCTGTCATCGTGTACACTTTAAAATAAAGAGCTTTAGGCTTTTATAAATGTTTAGTAATCATTAATAAAGGGTGCCATGGTGTACACCTTACAATAAGGCTCCCTTTGATATTTGTGGGTATTTATAATGCAGTGGTAAAGTAGAATATTACATGGTACACAATTATGTTTATAAATGCTTATTTAGTTTACAAGGTTGTACTTTCGACTGGAATACTAGGGTACAACAACTCTAGAGGAAATTGTATATAGAATCTGAAATGATTTAGCCAAGTATAGATTCTGATTCACTATTTGGCAAGAAACTGGTCAGTTTTGTCTCTTTCTCAGCACATTGCAAATAAACAGTTAATTATGTGTGCTTACAGATTAAATAATGTCTATAATTCATGTATTAGCCTGTATAAAGGCAGCCTTATTGTAAAGTGGTACTCTTTCGCTCCCCCACTTCAACCAGGTGCTTGCTATATATACATGAATATGAACATATCACTCCTGTCCTTTCATCTCTGCACTGGCTCCCAGTTCAGTTTAGGATACAATTCAAGCTGTTGTTGTTTGTTTTTAAAGCTTTGAATGGCCTTGCACCACACCTACATTCCTGAACTTTTGAAAATCCATCAAACCAGCAGAACTTTACGGTCTGCCGACAAATATCTGCTGGAGGTGCCTCGCTCTAGGTACAAGAAAAGGGGAGACCGGGCCTCTTCTGTTGCTGGCCCAACAGCCTGGAATAGTCTTCTCTTTCAGCTGAGCCATCTCTGACCTGGTCTTGTTCAAAGACAAACTTTAGACCCAGTTATTTAGAAAAAGCTTTCGATGTTGAATTTTATGTTTTTATTGTGGTTGTATTTTAACTTGCACAGCTCTTTTGCGCTCTATTTGTTTTACTTTGTAAAGCACTTTGGTCAGTTCTAGACTTTGATGGAAGGTGCTACATAAATCAAGTTTATTTATTAAATAAACAGCTGGATGGTTGAAACTTGGAGACAGTTGGGTGTTACAACAGGAAACACCAAATGCATCCAAACAGAAGGCTAATATTAAGCTTGTGGAACAACCTGGACCTGATCGGTCTTTCAGCACAGTCTTAAAAGTGGTCCCTGTGGCACAAAGCTAAGCAATAATTATAAAAAAAAATCAACCAATTCTGCTAAGACAAGTGGTCAAACATCTAGCCAGAAGCTTGTTGATTCAATTCAATTTCAATTAAATTTTGTGTATATCACGCCAATTCATGAAACATATCATCTCAAGGCACTTTCCAAAGTCAAATTTAATCATATTATACCGATTGGGTCAGATTAGATGGCTTACAAATGTGAAATTACACTCCACCTTGACACAAGGACAGTTAACCATCTTGCAGAAGGGGAACATGTGTGTTTTTGAATCTTTCTGTCCAGTTTTAATCAGTAATACATTTTTATGTCCATTTCTTCTTTTGAACACTTAAAAAGAAGGGTTAAAAATCCATGAAAAAAGTCCTAAAATAAATGTGATAGCTGTAGTTTTGCCTTCACGCTGTAAAATAATACAGTGGGAATCTACATCTACAGAGATCTGAGTGTCTTTAAATAACTGTCTTTTAATAATATTATATACATAAACTCAGGAATCAAGCTCATCAAACAGTGGTTGGTGTGTGTGTGTGTGTTCGTGTAAAGATTGTAAAGACTGTAAATGTGTGATTGACACAGACCAGATGGGGGTTGAAACATCAGATGCTTCTTCGTCCGACCCCGCGTTCTTTATGATGTCTGGAGGATGGTCATGTGAGGACTGACTGACAGCCTCACTTTCACCAACTCAGACCTCCTCCTAAAAATGGGCCATTTCCTCAGGCCCAAGTCCTCACAGATGTCCGTCAAGTTTGTGTGTTGCTACAAGAGTTTTGACTGCTGCTTCCCAAAATAAAATATTTGGATCTATTTTAAACAAACATAGTCTTTAATCAGTCAAACAGCAGCCTCATATCTTTCTATTTCTTCACTTTGCCACGGGGTTTTAGATTTCTAAATATAGAATGATTTCAATGAAAGCTTCAGCTAAAAAAAGTAGATGAGCCAGATATCCTCTGTCTGTTTGTGATTTTCCACCCTGTGAATCTGCAGGCTGCAGATGGAAGGGTACCATGTGGGGGTCTTCCATTTGTTTGAGAACTGAAAATTTAACTTTTACAATATTTTAACTGTCAGAGTGTTTATTAAATGTTTGTGGTCGGAGCCTCCCTCTCCGGGTGGGTTTTCGGAGAACAGGGGTGCCTATCAGAGTCAGCAGGGGGCTGACTTCCTGGGTGAGCATGAAACTCCTCAGTCCTTTCCTCCCCAACCCCGGACTCCTTCTTTTGCCTGTTCCATCACGCTGCCACACACGTAGGACCTTGGGGAGGGGGGGGGGGGTTGTTGCTGGAGGGTCCCACTTTCTGGTGACGTCCCTGACCCCAATTTTATTATGCATCTTAGACACTTTCATTCACAACATTTTCAAAACGCACATATATGTAGGGCATTGTTTGAGGGGGCGGGGGGGCTTATTGTGTAGGTCTCACCCCTGATGGCTCCCTTTGCCCCCACTCGCATTCAGACATTGAGGGTTCTGGGTAGGTTGCTTGGCGTGGGTGCACTGGCACCAGATACCTTCCGGAGGGGGGTGGACTGTGCCGGGCACCCCCTTTGGCACTCCCAGTTCACACTCGAGAACAACATGCAACAACACCACATTTGAGCAGGTGTAGGGAGGATGGGGTTCTTTCTCACACCTAAGTTCTCCGATTGCCACCCGGAGTCTGGGGCCAGTAGGAGCGGACCACCTGGTCCGGGTTCTTGGCTGGCGGTTGTTGTTGGGTCCGGGTGGGGCCGACACTTCTGCTTTCCCCTTGGGGGGTGGTAGAAATTCAGGGCTCTCTTGATTGGCCAGTTCGGCATCATGTCAGCCCCATCCCCGAGAGGATGGGCCCGGGGCTTCGGCATTGTGGTGATTGGGGGGTTTCCTTGGGGCCGTCTCTCCTTTTCCCTTGGTGGTGGTGGTGGGGGGGGGGGGGGGGGGGGGGGGGGCATATTTCTGGCGTTGGCCCCTCTTGGGCAGCTTTCTAGGGTCTTGGCGTCTACCTCGGTGCTCTGGGGGGTGGGTCTTTGGCTCTTCACAACCACTATTACATTTTTCTTTTGGATAAACTTTACATACACAAGTGCACTCTCACAAACGCCTACAGGTGCTTGGATTCAGGTATTTACAGACTCACTTCCACACAGAAAACCCCTATTACTATCTTCAGCTCTCACTTTTTATATATTATGCATTTTTACGTATTAATTAATACTGAATATACTTCAGTATTAATTAATACTGAATATACTTCAGTAATGGTACCAAGGCACTATATGTAATACTTGTAATACTCCACTGGTTGTGCTGTTCTTTTTACATCTCTCTTTGCAGGTGAAGAAGCAGACTGGTGTTGTTTTATCATTCTCTCCCTTTTATCTCCTGTCTTTCACCTTTTCTGCTTTTTTTCCCTTTCTTTCACTTTTCTACTTTCTAATTGTAGGGAAAAAGAGTTAGTTTGGAGCCCTGCTCCTCTCTCCCATACAGTACCTTTACTCAGACTTAAAACTTAAAGCTTGATCAACAGAACCAACACACCTCTACGTTTGTTGCGGTGTTTTTTCCCCGCAGGAAGAAGTACAAAACTTCTGCAGTTGTTTTATGGAAATGCAACAACTCTGCTGAAGTCAAAGAGTTTGCATTTGAATAAAGCTTTGTGCAATAAAAAAAACAAAAATGTGATCGGATTATTTGATTTTGAGGCCAAATAAACTGTGCATTCGGAATACTTTCATTCCATTTAATCCGGACACATTTCAATCCGATCAGAGAATGTTGTGCATGTAAACAAACTCCTGTCATTAAGCAGCTAACGAGCAAACAGACGCATTAAACGAGCTACCAGACTGATGTCAAGGTGGCACCACGAAGCATGACTATGGCTGTGCTGAACTCTGCTCACAGCCCTGAGGCAAGCACTGTCGGTGTTTACTTTAAAACAGAACAAACATCAGATATTGAAATTACCTACCCTGCTGTGGTGATGTATTAATCGCACGGCAAAATAGATGATAACATCCGTTGCCAACGCTTTTCATTGTAGATTTTTCTCAATTTTTATCGATTCATTGTTGTAGCCCTAGATGGCACTAACTTTCTCCAAAACGTTTACAAAAAAAATCTATTTTTGTTTTCAAATCCATCCATTGTTGAGAATTTAGTTAGACACTGGAAAAAAAATTATTCAGTCGTTGTTTCGTGATTAAAATTAAAAACTTCTCTAAAAACACACGACATATAATGTTTATTTTCTTGGAGTCATTATGTAGCCAAAGACTCAGTAGTGCTTTAAAATGACGTCTTTGTGCCGTATTTCATCAGCTCTTCCTTCGCAATTTCAAGTGTAATTTGAAACAGAACTCTATTGCTGTAGTAAAATCATGCTGCTCTTTTATTGAGCCAAAACCTATTTCTTTTCAAATGTAACATTAAACTGTTTTGCTACAAAGGCTGAGTTTTCCTAATGGTTCTACTTCTTTGAAGGAGAAATGCTTTCTTTTTTATTTAAGGAAATCCCACTAGTTAAGTGACCAAGTTAATATCTGAAGCATAGCAAAATTGCGATTAACTGTTGTCAGACTTTATCTCTTACCCCGTTACTTTAAACCGAGTCACGGTTCACAAAGATGACTGAGAGGGAAGAGGGAAAGCAGGAAAAAAATGGAAACCAGAAATAGATAGAAAAATGTCACAGAAATTGAAGGTTAGAGATTCAAGGCGAACATTTAGATTCAGACGAAAAGCTGTTTGTGTCAAAAAGACTCAAAGAGTGAATGGAGGAAGCTGAAGGCACAAGAGCTGGGTTTTTACTGAAGATTATATCCTTTAAAGCAAATATGACAGTTCAATCGCCAGAGGAAGAGAGCGGGGGGAAGGGGGGGTAGACAGATGGGTGGGAGAACGTACAAAACAAAAACTTCTGAAACAAAGACATGTTGCAGCTATAAAAGTTCAGAAAGAAAAGCAAATCAAGAAGAAGAAGGCAGCAGCAGAAGGTGTCAGCTTGAAGCAGGTTAATGAGCCGGCATAAAACAGAATTACAGAGCGAGGATGGTAATTAACGCTGTTACAGACTGACCTGAGAGCTGCAGGTAGGGTACCACCTTCATTACAGCACTCACATGGGCATCCAGTGAGATGGCTAAGAAATTTGTGAGAAGGCAAAATATATATAAGATAACTTTTTTGTCCGTGTACACAAAAATGTGCCTTAGGAGGTTTGTCTTTTAACTTCAGTGTAATTTAGAACTTGGAAATAGTATTTGTTTCAATGTAAGGATATGCATTTGCTTTGCATGTTGTCTCTATCCAAAGTTGAGTTTCACTGGCTTTTCCTGAAGACCAAACAGGCAAATGGATTGTTGAAAAAAAAGGATTATCTCAGCTTTGCACACAATTTGTGTTTACAGCAATGTTTGACATTGAAGTTTATAAGTAAAAGGAGCCTTGTCACATACTATGATCATGAATTTGTATGTCAGCAGCTCACTCAGTTGATTTTCACTTTATTTTGTTGCTGTATTTGATAGTAGATGAAGCCTTTTTGTGTATATTTACCATAACAAGACAAAATAAAAGCACAACCTTCTCCAGGTTAGGATAACCTAAAAGAGGCCTAACTTTGTCCGAAAGGCATAGCTAAATAAAAAAAGCCTGTCCTGACCACAGACTCAATTCGATTTTTAAATGTAAAATCCTTATCAAAAGTTACCCTTACATTTTTTACACTGTTCTGTAGATTAAAAAGCAAAGCTCTGATATCTGTAGAGGCATGTCATCAAAATCAATCAGTTTAATTTTGAGTATCAATATCGTTACTCTAAAAATCTAGTTGGTATTTATTATACACAAATCTAACATTTGGAACGTCTTAGAAAGATAATATATTTTAATAATGAGAGTTTTTATATACAAGTAACCTAATGGACTGCTATAATGGCAAACTCTTTTTAGACCACAAGAGCCCATCAAGACATATTTGTTGCTGTCTTAAAAACCACACTGATAAGCAAATATTTGTATCCAGGGTGTTCAAATATCTTTGAGTTAGTCCCAATGCAATATGCAAACTTTTTATTAAATGCCTGTAGAGTTTTAGCTCTACTACAAATGAAGGTGGCTCTACTGTCAAGGTATTTAAAGCCATATAATGCTGTAAAAATAACTAGTCTGTAATGTAAGATGTGAAAGTTCACATGACAAAAACTTTAAGATGCAGTATTAGGTGACCTGTCGCAAATTATTCATCACCTCATCTGATGATTTATTCATGTTCCAGCTAGGCGAGCTGATAGAGGAGATTGGACTGTCCTTCAATACAGTATGTTCCAGCTGTATTATTTATACAGAAGACCAATGAGGGTGTGAACTGTATTTTTTTTTTTTTTTTTTGCTTCAGTCCTGAAATAGTAAATCTATAGAAAACAGGTTTTCTGTTTATTTCTTAAAATTTATCAGTCATAGTACAGGTGGCAAGTTTTCAAAAATTATACCATATTGTAATTCTCATAATGAAATTAAACTGTTGTCAAAGAAAAAAAAAGAAAACTAAAGGAGCGATGAGCTAAATTTTATAATTTTAGATAGAAAGAATTAAAAAATAGTGATGTAAGGAACTGAAGGCATCTTTTCAGATGGACAATGGTATGACGTCGCACACCATCTTTCTGTGTTATTTTTCAGCCTCTTGTTTACAAACCTGGGCCTGCCACCCATGGATGTACATCCATGTGAACATCCACCTCTCTCCATATAAAATGGCACCATCAGAGTAGAGTAGCAGCAGAATAGCAAGAGAGCACATCCATCAGGTCGAAATATTCTCTTGCTAACAGCATTAGAAAGTTATAAATTAGTTACTTCTTCACTAGACATGTTCCTCTGAAAGGTGAGGCTGTTTTGCTGTGTTTTTATCCTTTACAAACATGCGTAGATGAGGGGAGGAGGTGGGATTTGCAGCTGGACTGTAGGTATAGAGTTTGTTTTGGTCTGCAGACAGTGCTCAACAGCCCACCTAGTGTTTATGTTTCGCTTATTGCTCCTCAAGACATTCTCATCACAAAATGCCAAAGCAATTATTTGTAAAATGATTAAAAAATGTATTAATAAAGTGGAGGAAAAAGATAATGCACGATAACATCCTTGGAGTCTGCTTCCACACCTGCAGAAAGAGATATAGAAATAAGAGCACAATCAACCAAAAACGTATTACAGGTACAACACCTTTAAAACGTCTCTGAAAAATATGCAGTATTGTTTATTACAAGATTTATATAGTGACAGCCAAAGCTAATTCACGGGTTTACCTATATAGAACCATATCTGTGCACAGGAGCCCAAGAAGGACAAACATAAGCTAATGATATGAGACACTGAATTTTGGGTTTTTGTTATCTGTAACCCATAATCATCAAACATACCAAAAAATAATGGCTTGAAATATAATAATAATGTTTTGTCGATGTATCTGTATGAATTTGTAGATATTTTGCATCTCTTATGTTGCTTTTATTAAAAATGTGTATCCCTTGTTTTATCGGTCTTTACATGGCCTCCTTTGTTGATGGCCTTCCATAATCCTCAGATGCTCCTTTCAGTACTTTGTAGAACTTGAAAGTCTTTGGTGAAACTTTGTGAATGAGTTGACGTTTTCGTAATATTGTACTCTTACATGTGGAGGATGCTGCGTGGGCTGAAGCACGCACGGGCGCATGGCTGATTAAGCTTTCCGAGTGCGCAGAGATGCGCTGTCGGGCTCCTCCATCCATTAGGATATGAGGAGTTAAATGAGGCGTGCACCCCCGCTGCTCTGTTCACCTCACATTAAAACAACACTGGACACCCAGAGACTTTGCGAGATTACAGCTGCACTTCTTATTGTTCAGCAGAAATTAAACTTCATATCGCTTCACTTCTGCTCTGAAGGGGAGAGGAAACCACAATAGAGACCAGTAATGACTCATGAGTCATATTTGAGTCACAGCTTCCCCGCATATGTTGATTCAGGAGGTGAATCTCTCCTCATCTCAGCTCAGGGTTTGGCGAGAGTATGACTTCTTTCATATCAAAGCAGGCAGACATTAAGTCTTTTTCACACCACAGATTAGGAGAACTGTTTGATATATAAATAATCACTTGCCGATTCATTTCCTATTGTCATGCCTGCTGTTAAATTGAGGTCCAGAAGGCCTAGTTAAGGTACTATTATGTTTTTCTTCACAAACTTGAATTTTCTTTTCTTTGACATTTAATTTGGAGGATGATCAAAGATCAAGTGACTTAAAACTGCAACATATATTTAACTAGAATCCCACCTATTTTGAAACTCTTGTGACCTTTTCATAGTGTCATTGTGTCAGAATACCAATAGTTTTTCTGACAGTTGTCCGTAATAGGCTGACAGTTCAGATCGCTTTCTGATAACTTCTCCATTAAAATTCCAGCAGCTTCTCAGATTCAGATCAGTCATATATGGAAATTCTAATGTAGTAAATGTGTATTTTCAGTCATCCATAAAATTAACTCGAAAGCTAAAGAAAGTTTGTATGGAAGGTACAAGTTTCCAGTTAGAGCTTTTTAGAACCGCAATTGCTGCTTTTACAGCAGCAAGTCTTGTGTATTTTTTGCAAAATGGCTTAATCGCAATCAGATGGCATGAGGACTATATATGAACTGACATTTTTAAGACTGAACTTTGACTGTACCATTTGAGGATGTGAATATACTTTTATATAAACTTCTGCTGTTTTTTTTCCAAGGATTATCCTGTATTTAGCTCCATCCATGCTTCAACCAACTCTGACCACCTTCCCTGTCTCTGCTAAAGCAAAGCGTCCCCACGGCATTATTCACCATGTTTCATTCTGTTCCACCCTGTTAATTGTATATACACAATGATATGTAGTGTATGTTTTTCGCCATCTGTTCATGTTTTGGTAGGTTTGTTGTATTGTTTATTTATTTATTTAATATGGACAATACAAAAACAATGGAGTAAACCAAATGCATTGTTTTTAAGCATTATGGCAGACATGCAATAACACTAATTTTCAACACATATAGAAAGATTTTGGCTGTTTAAAATAAAAGGTAAGAGATCTGAAGAAAAATGGAATACAATAAATGAATAAAAAGATACAAATAAAATTATTCAATCATTATTAAAAAGACACATCAATGTCAATAATAATGTCAAAAACACAGAAAATAGACCTTTAGCCATTGCTTAAAGAACGAGAATCAGAAATGGAGAAGCAGCATACAGTTCTTATGCTTCCCATATATTGAACAATGTCCCAGAAGAATGCTGAAACCAGTTTGTAAAAAGTTAAAAACCTCTTTGTTTAGAGTTGCTTTTGAATGTTAACTGAAACTTTATTAGTTGAAGTTTCTAGTCCAACTTATCTTGACCTGCTGCCACTATTCCACTGCAGTGTGCGTACTTCTGTATGTTCTGTTCATGTACAGCCATTTCAATTGCCTTGTTACTGAAATGTGCTATACAAATAATCTTCCCTTGCCTGAAGAGTCCTTATCATGCGAGATCCACTCCCCCCCCCCCCCGAATACATTTTCTTGTGTATTTGGAGTCTCTAGTAGTGCAGATAATTTAGATGTAGTCTCTCCAGGTGGTGCATAGCTATCTGTTTGTTCTCTTTGGGTCAAATTTATGAGAGTCGTAGCCTAGTGGTTAGAGAGCTGGGCATTTCTGTCTTTCTTGGAAAGCCTGCAAAGGTTGTTGGTTTGAAACTCTGTCTAACACTCTGGGCATGACTCTTGACCACAGATTACTCCCTGTGTGCCAAATGGTGTGGCAGCTCACTGCACCCTAAAGGATCAGTTAAACACAGAGATTAATTTCCCCTTTGTTGGACTATAAAGGTAAGTATTTATTTTGCAAGCCATTCAGTTTCCTCTTTTACCTATTACAAGGAATTCAGACCAAAGCATAGCAATTCCACTTTATATAGACCACAACTGAATGATTTCAATGTGAAAAACAAGGCATTAAAAGGCATGATATCCCCTTTAATGTCCCCTTTAAGGCCAATACTTTGTGGTAAAAAAGAAAATTAGTTGGTTGTGTAGAACTTTATTTTGAGGTATCAAAGTATACAAATGCTTAAGATACTTAAGATTTGAATTCGTTTTTGATTTGAAAAAGATTTGAAAAGTAAAACAATGAAACCATTTTATCATTTTCCTCACACTTATGAATAATACACCAGTTTGTGTTGATCACATTTAAAGTTTGTGGTCGTAATGGCTCAAATTGTGAAACTTCTAAATACTTTTGCAAGGTACTGTAGTTATGCTCAGTGTATTATTACTTAGCATGAGTCTCTGCATGAGTCTCTGCAGGACTTAGATCTGTTATTTTGTGCAAAATGCTTTCCCACTAGGCATCTCAAGACATTCTCATCACTCAACATAATTCTTTAAATGTGCTCTGTTATAAAATCAAGATTGCAGAAACCCTGCCGTGTCATATTCTTAATTGAAATGATTTACTGTGTAAAGATGCAATCTAACTACTAATTTTGTGAATGACAGCTTTATGTGAGCCTAAAGTAATTTCTGTATTTTAGCCTCCATGCAGTAGCTCACCTGAAAGTTTAGTTGTACTCTAAATAAACTTGAATAAAGACAAGAGCATTGAGTTAATTGAAACTTCTAATAATCAAATACTGTCACAAAATACACATTTAAAAAATTTTCTTTAACGTTTACTGTATATTGTGAAAACACTTGTTAATCTTTAAGAAACATCTGTTTACCTCCAACAGTTTTGTATAAAAAGTCTCAGTCTGAATTACCAATTTAACTATAAATAAACACATGAAATTTTGCATTCATTTTAAAGATGATCTACTAAACATTAGTTTATTTGCTCTATTTGGAAAGTTGCATTAAATAATCTTGTCTTTAAGCAATTCTGCTGAGCTGTAGCTTAACATTTAGCTTGCATATCAACTTACTATCTCTCTGCAAGAAACACGAAGATGTTTCCTGTTAATGCGTGAGCTTATCTTTAGAAAAGTCCCTCACAAAGAAACCTGAAAGGCTTTAATTTCGCTGAGAGAGATTTGATATGAAACAGAACAACAAGAGGCAATAATTCTCCTCTCGTGGTTCGCCGCCACGTAGCCTTGACGTACAAACTGAGTTTAGAAACCCAGCAGAAGTCTGCTACTCAGATCCATCTGACTCATAACATGAAAATTCATCACAGCATGGCTGCACCTGGAAATTGGGCTTATAGTAGGGGGGCTTTGCTCCCCTCCAGTATTCAGTGGGGAAACAGGGGAGGATTTGGATCATTAGGACATCAAATTGGATTGCAGAAGTTGAAAAACTGGAAGGAATCTGCATCTGTGGTTTTGAAAGCACTTTGTACAAAAAGCTGTAGTTTGACAGAACGAATTACAGACTGAAATGGGGGAGGATTAAAGTCATGCAAATCATGAGCCAAGGCTGTAATGAAGGGGAGACTGTCAGGGAAAAAAAAGACTCACAGAGAAGTAAATCTAGCAATGCGAACAGCTTAAGATGAAATGCAAAGATCACAAATGAAGAACAAAGCCAGGTAAAGACAACATGATGACATACAGAACAGATCAGGGGCTTCCTTATAATCAGAGCTCAGATTTCATCTAAAGGTTTGACAGCAAATTTCACAAGATTTTTCTCTACATCAGTTTGCAGATCGTATGGTGGCTCTGTGTATGTCTCAAGGCCTGTTAGACTGATTAAAAAAATAATCTGAGTCAGAGGATGTCAGTGTCTGAAACTGTGGGCTCAATACTTAAAATAAAAGTTTAGAGAGAAAGAAATCACACTGAATTCCATTTTCCATACTCATTTATTTGGTAGCAGATGTTGAAAGGTGCAAAAAAGGGTTTTCCTATTTTCATTTTGGATAATAAACACTCTGAAATCTCTTTATTATTTCTGGCCAGGCTGCATGGTGGTGTAATTATTAGCACTGTTAGCTGGTCTGAACAGAGTTTGCATGTTCTCCCCAGGTATGCATTCCTAGCTTCCTCTAGAGGAAATATTATAAAGTCCTATAAATTGGCCTTAGATATCTGTGTGTGTGTGTGTGTGTGTGTGTGTGTGTGTGTGTGTGTGTGTGTGTGTGTGTGTGTGTGTGTGTGTGTGTCAGGTGCTGAAACTGCTGTTAATGTTAATTCTGACAACTCTGATGAACACTTGGACACTTTTACAGAGAACCATAATGCTCAGAACTCTGCACTCATGAGATAACATCAGAAAACCTAGTTTTGGCAGATGATTTTAATGTTATAGTTGTAAAGGGCATCATAAAAGATTTCCTAAAATAAAAAAAAGCCTTACCTTGGTGAGTATGAACCCACAAACATTTTTTTTTTGATGATTTAAATAGACATGAACTGGAATTAACGTAGGGATTGTAGTTGTTTTTGCACACTGGGGTTTGAACATGTGGTTTTGGGTCTGTGTCCTGCAGACCTGCTTCTCCGTCAGCGAAGACAAATTTTCCTGCTGATCTAAGGATTAACGTGCACCTCCCTGCAGCTGTCTGCCTCACTGCCAGCAATGAACAGCCGTGGCTGTGAACACCGCCTGTGTGTGTGTGAGTCTAGATGAGTCGCTACACCAATCTCTGTATGAAAATTCTGTGCCCTGAAAAATCTGAAACGACACGTACAGTGAGACACACACAGCCCTGAAGGAACCGAAAACCCGCCCAATGGCTTTGTCACAGTTGCCATGACAACGGGCATCAAAAACTATTTGAAAGGAGATTTAAAAGCTGATTGCTGCGAATAGTTTGAAAGGAGGGAACAGATAACTACCGCTTTTGGAGACATGGGTAGAATAAAACATGCATGTGTGTATGTGACACTTGAACAATAACTGTCTGCCTGCAGTCAAAGGGGATATGAGAACGATTTTGTTTTTCTTCTAATCCGACATCAATCCGAACCTGCGAACCAACCACAACATTTTGTTGAAATGATACAAATGATACCCACAAACTCTGCTGGATCATCCAGCAGGTTTTAAAAACAGTACCTTGGACAAGAAGTTCTGAGGGCATTTTTTGTGAATACTCAGTTGTTGGACCCTGTGTCATCACTGGGAACTACTCTTCACTGTGTGTGTGTGTGTAACGTGTTTACAAATGCCAGCACATAACCCGCTGGTTTATGAGCCGCCAATATGAGGGCTCAGCTTTAATGTTTGGTGTCTCTTGAGCCACAGATTCTTGAGGAGGGCTGGAGAGAGAGAGAGAGAGAGATCTTCAGAGCTTATTGTACAAAGTGCATTTTTATGAGACTTATGCATATTTCATCAATTTATATGATTTACTCGCTTATCCTTGCCAGTTCATGGGGGGCTGATGCCTATCCCCAGTGGACATAGTCCTCCCTGGACAAATCACCAGTCTATCACAGGACAAACAGCCACACATGTCAATGCTCACTGCTAAAAGCAATTTAGGGAAACCAATTACCTTGCATTTATGTTTTTGGACTGTGGAAAGAAGCTCAAGCACAAAAACAGAAACAATGCATGTAGAGGGAAAAAACGTGCACACTCCTTTCAGAAAGGTTCCGGCCAGGATTTGAGCACAAATAATATTTAGTGCAGGGCTACATCACTGTGCAGCCCGACTACAGATTTCGTACAGCTATTAGAAAACCCACTACATTGTCTATAAGGTAAAAACTTAATGAGAAGCTGAAACTTTCATTATAGAGTGTTTGTTAGAGCCAGTAACTTTCTGTGAACCCGTTCCCATTGGCAACAGGCAGTTAGTGGATATCTTTCTATTATATAACTCTGTAAGGCAAGGCAAATTTATTTATATAGCACAATTCAGTACAAAGACAATGCAAAGTGCTTTACATGAATAAAATATAGCAAAATAAAACAGAATAGAAGCAAGTAGCAGGCTCAAGAACATTTACTGTAGGTATAGCTAAATTATTGTAAATTGTTTTATACCAAGTTTATTACAGTTATTTCATGTGATCACAAAGTTGTTCATGGCTCAGAAAGAGATGCTTCATGACTGATCAGAAACTTGGTTGTAGAGTTGTTCAGGTTGAAATCAAAGAACCTTGCAGAAATAAGAAAACAAGCACGTACCACTTAATCACTAGCAAGCCTATTCAGTTCTGTGTATTTATACAGCACCGGTTTACAACAAATCCAATTTCAAGGCCATTTACTTCAGGTCAAATTCTTATCCAAATACAGAAAAAAATACTTTCAAAGCATTCATGCTCTTCTTTTTTTACAATCTGATAATTTTAATTTTCAGATTCAGTTACACTTTCTACATCCAAACATTTTTGTAGTTTGACATATTGAAACCACAAACATCAAAGTATTTAATGTACATTTTTGCACATTCACCTCAAAATTGTATAGGTTGTTAAAATGTATGGTGAGTAAAAATAGAGGGGTAAGAAACAAAAAAATCTGGTTTTTGTCACAGATATTAAATGGAATTTAGGTCTAAACCTCGAAAGGACAGATGAATATGCTTGGATCCGAAGTTGAGATTGCATTGGAAAGATTTGGAAAGACTTGAATTGTGAACTACTGCTTGCGATACTGTTATGATCTCGGCACTGGTGCTGTTCTGATTCCTCACTCTGCACACCTGCTTAGCTCCGCCCTGTTCTCATCAACACTTATCTGATCCACCTGCTCCTGTTACTATATAACCAACCTTCAGACCAGACATCAGTGCCAGATTATTTCGAGCCATTTGGTGAGACTTAGTCCAGCATTCCTTCCTGACTGCCTTATTCCTGACCTGTTTCTGCCTCTCGACACTTCCTGACCCTGTTCTGATCGTAACCCTGCCCATTACCGTACCAGGAACTGTGACCCGACCCTGTCTTCGATTTCCCTATCGCTCTTCATCGAACTTCTGATCACCTTGCTCTGAGCCTGGACCTCGCCCTCGACCACGGATTGTGGTTTACCTTTCGGTTCTTCCTGCCTGCCATTACCTTCATAGTTCTGACTCTCTGCCTGTCCCTTTACCATCGTACATCCCCACTCTGGGACTTCCTGTTCAATGCTACCAAGATTAGCACTACTGCCAACCGGCTCAAACCGATACTTGTGGTTTCCCCGCAGACTGAGGACTGAGAGAAGGTTAGTGACCATTACGTTCGTGACTCATTCACATCGTAAGATTAACATGGTCACTAACCAGCTGTGTCTGCTTCTAGAGGTTCCTGCCATCGACGCTGACACGACCTGTAGCAGTTTAGTTTTAAATAGACTGTTTAATATTTTGCACCTTTTGTCTGGTTTGAATTCTGGGTCCTCATATTCTGATCGTTACAGATACAACCTGATGAGCAATGCATTTCTCCTTGTTCTTACTCTCCAAGATAGTAGCAACATGTTCACGTTGGAGGATGTATTGCACGGTGTCTGTTTGAAAGATTTCTTGCCAACAGTCAGAAATAATTAGTTTGCTATTTTGTAATGCAGCTATTGCAACATTTTGGTTGATAAGAAGACATAATGGATTTTGAAGTTGCTCTTCAAAAAAGAAAAAAAGAAACATCTTGCAAAAAGCAACATTTTCCATATAAACTGGAATTACATAGTTAGACCAAATCTTATAACCAATCAAGCAAAGACATATTTTCGTTGTTTCTCCATGTGTTGTTGTAATGCCATTTGAAAATATCTGTCAACAAGGTGATATCTGGAAAACTGTGGATTTACTTAGATTAGGGTGACCATATTTTCATTTGGGAAAACCAGGACACCTCGGAGCGGGGGGGGGGGGGGGGGGGGGGGGTTGTAAGGCAAACGCGGCCGAGCGGGGGGGGTTTGTAAGGCAAACGCGGCCGAGCCGGGGGGGGGGGGGGGTGGGAAGACAAGCGCGGCCGACAAGCGCGAGGGAGGATTCTATCTTCTGATTAATAACAGGGCTGCCCACACTGACGCGGCTCAGGGATTACGTCACACGCAGCGTGACGTACCAATGAAGGTAATTTAAAAAACAGGACATTTCCTCACTTTATAAAAAAAACCCGGGACGCCCGGGACAGGACGTGAAATACGGACATGTCCCGGGAAATACGGACGTTTGGTCACCCTAACTTAGATGGTACTTGTTAGACACAGTTTGAGAACTAGTTTCTAAACAATCCTGTTGTAGTTCTGATACTATGTTTAGGGATGTTATTCTGCTGGAAGGTGAACCTCCACCACAGTCTTATGTCTTTTGCAGGCTCTAACTGGTTTTCTTCTGGGAATGTCTTGTTTTCAGCTCCATTCCTCTTTCCTAAAACTCTGACCAGCTTTGTGGACTAGTCGTCTCTCTTCTGCTAAAAAAATCATATGTCTTCATAATTTGAATAAATGCCAGTAAAACCTGAAGAAAAGATAGAAAATTAGAAATATTTGCACAAATGATGTGTGTAGTGACCTAGATGTTTGCAGTATGTAATTTAGCTGAAATACTTTTGGAGATGCCTTCTTTTTTTTTCATTTTCAGAAAACATCAGTTGGATCTTTGCATCGTTCAGCTGCTGTTTGAGCCTTTCGAAACAAAACAAAACCAGCTTTCTTTGGACTTAGATAGACAGCTCTGCTTTGGTTCTTTGAATCTGTGAGTTTCCACTCCAATGTGCCTATGAGCCAGGCACCACAGCATAGTGGAAACAATCAGCACTCTCTAATCACAGGGTAATTAACAAGGTGCTGTGGAAGGAAATCCTGAGGCCACCAGCAGATTCTGACTGACTGCTCACCTGCTCTGTGCCGCCCCAGCACTAAGCACTAACTCAGTAAATTCCAACTATAAATGTGACATTTTCAGTGGCCTTTCAGCTCTCAAATTCCTTCTGATCACATTTCTGCACAGATAGGATGGGTCTGTCAGCAGCTGAGGTGCATCACATTTAACAACAACCACCCGCTACTTCTGGGCACATTGGTTTTCAGTGTGCTGACCTACAAATGGCATTGGTGCACATCTTGCAGAGTCAATCATTTTGCAGTCTCTTGTGTAATCTGTTCTTTCATAGGATGAAGCCCCACTCCTGAATCCCGTTACTATGGAGACACATGAAATTACAGAGAAAGGGAAATCGGAGTCGCCTGATGTTTCTCAAGAAAAAAAAGGGGTTACGTAATGCTGTTTTTGTTTGTTGTTGATGATATGATTTTCTGACTATTCACTTTTTAAAATGACTTTCCAGCCCTATATTTTACTTTGTTTAGACACTTGTGTTTCTATTTTGTGTTTTAAAAAATACTCAGGAGTATGTACAGAATTTTTTGTTCCTCTAGCCTCCCCGCTTCTCATAGAGCTTTAACTCCTGCTGACAGCCGAGTGAGAGGAGGGAAATTTTTTTCCGTTCTTTGTTACTGCAGGTGGAAGAAGGAGGAGGATAGAGAGACCAGATTTTTAGAAGACTTGAATTTGAGGTGCAAGAAAAATTGGAACCCCCTTGCATACATTGCACACTGTTCCTGAGCTGAATCTGATGTGCAACATATAATGTTTTGCTAAATCTATCCTTCTCCGTCTACTAAAATATAAAAACATGATTGAAAAAAGAAAAAAAACACAATATACATAACATCTAAGAAGAATGAAACTATAACATGACTTACAAAAATAACACAAAAGTAGAGCCTTTAAAACCATGCTTTAACCAGTGCATTATAAAACGATATGAGTAGGAATTGTGAGTACTACAAAAATATACTCTGTGATGTACTATACAGTTATTTGGGAAAGTTAAAGTTAAACTAAAATTTAAATATTGCATGAAAGTGCAATATTTTTCGCTAGTCATCATAGAAAGTGAAACTCATGTTATAAAGAGAAACATTACACATAGAGTTATATATTCCAAGCCTTTGTTTCTTGAGATTTTAATGATTATGGGTTACAGATGGTGAAAATCCCACATTTTGTGCCTCAGTAAATTAGAATACTGTGAAAAAGGTAATTATTGGAAATTCATGATGTTGGAGAAATATGAACGTAATCATCCTATTTCTATCAAGTTACAGCATTTGGTTTGTTTTAAGAGTTTGCTTTCAGGAAGGTTGTGTTGTTTTTAACCTTAGACAGGGAGAACAAATGGTACTCCCAGATAAGGAATGCCTTGCCTTATCCAGCTGTGCATGAAACTGGTGACTGATCACCATCCACAACAAAGCTTGCTCCCATGTTTGTTTTCAACCCCCATTGTAAATTCCTGAATCCTCCTGACCCAACCCTCCTGACCCCCTCTTTGATGTGTGACAGTAAAAGCAAAAGGACAGAGATGGCCCGACACAGACGATCCCAGACTGTCAGGGAGTAGAAGATCTCCGTTTAGGTTTATCCTCTGTCCTTTTCTCTAGAACAGTCTAAACTTTGTGGTTTTTGTGTGGTTTTCGTTCTAGGATGAAGGGGGTTATTTATAATAACCCTATAACATGATGTCACACTTTAATCAGCTAATTAACTCAAAAAACCTGAAAAGAGTCTGACTAAGAGTCTTTCACTCTTAGTCAGTAGGTTACACAATCATGAGCAAGACTGCTGACTTGACAGATGTCCAGAAGACCTTCTTCACAAGGAGGGGAAGCCATAGAAGTCGATTGTTGAAGAAACTGAGTTCTGTATCTAAACATATATTATGGAAAATCAAGTGGAAGGAAGAAGTGTGGTGGGAAAAGGTGTGTCAGCATCAGGGATCTGCAGCTTTAAGAGGATTGTCAAGTGAAATCTATTCAAGAATTTGGGGGAGTTACAATAGAAGTGGACTGAGACTGGAGTCGGTGCATCAAGAGCTACAACACACAGATGAATACTCGACATGTCAAATGTTGTATTCCTCATTTCAAGCCACTCCAGAACCAGACACAACATTAAAGGCATCCTACCTGGGCTAAGGAGAAAAGAAATTGGACTATTGCTCAATTGTCCAAACTCCTGCTTTCAGATGAAAGTAAATTCTGCAGTACAGTTTAAAAATCAAGGTCACAGACACTGGAAGAAGAGTAGAGAAGCACAAAATCCACATTGTTTGAAGTTTCCACAGTCAGTGATGGTTTACGCTGCCATGTCATCTGGTGGTGTTGGTCCACTGTGTTTTGTGAAGTCCACAGTTAATGCAGCCATTGACCAGGAAGTTCTAGAGCACCTCATGCTTCCCTCTGCAGACAAGATGTATGGAGATACTGATTTTATTTTCCAGCAGGACTTGGCACTTGTCCAAACTGTCAACGATACCAAAAGTTGGTTTAATGATCAGATTTCCTGTTTTTGATTGACCAGCAACCTCCCCTGACTTGGACCCCACAGATAATACATAATAATTCGTTTTTTTTTAGAAGTACCTATATTTCAGAGCCGCTGTAAATCAAAACTACTTTGGTTGAAAACATCCAGGTCATTAATAGGTATGTACAGGTTTCCTTGCTGGACTTGTTACCCTTTTAATCTGATCTAAAACAAGTGGACGTCCATGGTTTGAAGAATGAGTCTGTAGACCTTGTCAGGTAGGTTCAGGCTTGTTTCCTGGATCATTTTCTTTCGGTCATGTCCATAAGGAAAGCTCAGAATGTAGACAGAACACTCTCCACGCCACTGTGGATCAAACTCAATCTGTCTGTCTTTGGCCCACACCATCCTATTGTCAATTAGGCAATTAACCTGGTTTATAATCATAGGCTAGGATTTAGAAAAAACTCAATTTAATTCTAATGAATGTTAACACAAATAAAAAGTAAAAGGAAATAAAGGTTTAAGCTGGTCGGTGGATGAGTTTGAGAAAAATAAACTTTCAAGCCAAAAAGTGATGTGGTAAGATAACGTCTTTATTTTTACTATGTTTTTTTTTTTACATTTGCATACAGTCCCAGAATCACCTACCAGTAATGTGTTCTGAACTAGTACAATGTGTTTTTTTTCCATGCTGAGACACAAAGTGCTTTATGCCTGAAGGGTTTTGTTAAAACTGCTCTGGTAAACACAAAAGAAGCAGGTCTGGGCTGGATGTGAGAGCAGCTGCAGCCCACTGATGCCCCATGACAGCTTTAATGCATATCAGGGTTAATAAATAAAACATGCTAAATTTCCTGGTATTTTGGGAGCGTTCGGCTGTTAGTTAAAAGAACAGGCCAGGGAATAACGAATATCTTGTTCTTTACACTTTAAGCTTGTTTCTCTCTTACTGGAACAAGGCGGCCTTTTGCTGCTGTATTTGGGAATGAAGGCTGAGGCAGAGTGCGATGGAAGCAGCATCTGTCTATTTGTCCCATTTGTCACAGCTCCGATGGACAGTCAGTGGCATGTTAAGCCTTTTAATATGTGACAAAACTATCAACCTCTGACAAATGGCAGCCTTAAATTGCTTCAACTCCCAAAGGACTAAACCATTATCTACTCAGTTTACCAAATTCCACCTCCAATACATATATGCATGTACTTCAATAAATTGTGTTATCAGTGACTAAATATTTTATTATTTAAACGTACACCTCAGCATCAAGTGTCCACTTTTCTATCCAGTCTATGAGCGTCACTTTGGACTACAATAACGTTGAGGCATCTGACTTTTCTTTTCTAGAAGAAGCCGACATTGTTGCTCCAACCCATCCAGGTTCTGGAACAAAGTTTGGAGTAGCCTTCACAGGATGATTTTAATTCCTCTATTTCAATGTGTATCTTCCATTAATAATACACCTAGATCACGATGAAAACTCACTGCTTTCACTAGGAGGATGCACTATATACAACCTCTTGTATCTTGAAGAGGTTTAAAACTCTTTTTTAAGGCCCACCCCTTCTGGCTATGGCATCCTGTGAGGCAAAGTACAAGAAAACAAGAGTTTAACTCAAACATTATAAAACAAACTCATAAATAATTTACACAATTTAAATGTATTTAACTGGTTTAACAGACACTCACAAAAACATCCCATGGGTCTGTTACACTCCCACCAACTATACATGAATAACAACAAAATTCATGAAAAATTTGATTTAAGGTTTAAGAAAAAGGTTTTTAAGGTTTTAGCTGTTTAAGAATCCAGCACCAGAAATTGTGTAAATTACATAAGTGTGCCTAAGTCTGTGTATATCTAATTTATGATTCACTTTCCAAAAGCAACAAAAGTTTTTGCACCGTTCCTATGATTACGAAAAAATGTGCAGCTCCACTCTGCTGATTAGTGAAACAGAGTCACCTGTGCTCACTCTTATTATCTGTAAGCCATCCCACCTGTGTCTCCACTTATTAATACCTGCCTCTCACAGCCAGTCTTCTAGCCATACGTTAGTTACCATCCAGAGATAGTGTTTGTATCATCTGTTTTTGACCCTGTTCGCCTTGCCCTTGCTGGATACCTCATTGGTTTTCTCATTCTGGTCACGACCTGGACTGTTTTTTGGTGTCTGATTCCTGCTTTGCTGTTTGGACTATTCTGCCTGCTTCACAAGTAACCAGCTATCAGAAAACATTCCAAAAAACTGTTTTACAAAAAAGGAGAATACGGGGTCTGAAGTAAAATAAAATAAAAACATAATTGGAACAACAAAGAAAACTATCTGCATTTCTGAGTATGGGGTTTGGACCAGTCTGACTGTGGAACTCAAGCAGTGATAAAATAAACTTTTTAAATCATGGTATAGGAAGTGGATTATATATAGAGATCAAACTTCAAACTATATTTATTATTATTATTATTATTATTATTATTATTATTAGTATTAGTATTATTATTGCTTTCATCGATAGTAGTACTGTTCCTTACATGTAAATATATACATCCATCGAATGTCTATAGGCTACCCACTTATCTGTGCAGGGTGGCGGGAAATGTAAATATAGTAGGTCATATATTACTTGTAAATATGTAAATAATATTGGAAGGAAAAATATAACTTTTTGCACATTGTCAAGATATTTCTTCATGTAACTAATAACAGATCCATTTCAAAGTGTCTGGTAAAGGGGTGGGTCACTATAAGTTTATACTTCTCCCTACCCCTTGAATATGTACACCAGTTTTTTACCTCTTTTCATTTTTATACTTTCATTCTTTCTTCCACATCTTTTTTTTTACATTCTGTATATGTTGTTTGATTTTTTTTTTACATGTGCCATTTGGCTGTACATATAAAAAGTAGCTCATATAAACATATTTTTTAAAAAAAAGCTCAGTGGGTGACAGTAATGCTTGTGTTAAAAGTATCTATAAGGCATCATCCATTTTTGCTTACCTTTGCTTACCGTATGGACCATCAGATGCTCCTGCAACCAGCAGTGATACTGTCACTCCACCAGTGAAGCCACCATGCCCTCTGGTGCTGATGTGACAGCTCATTTCATATCTCGTCATTTATGTCCCTCACAGTGTGCACGTATATTAACTTGCATCCAAATTCAATAATCCTTTCTTACTCTTACACTACATTTAATACTGAGTGTGATTCTGGCTTCCAGGAGTTAACCGTCTACATATTTACATGCCACATTAACAGCTTTTTGTAAAATACACACTGCTCTCAACACTCTGAGGCGTAGACTCTTTTTCTTTTACATCACCATGAAATAATTTGTACATGTTGAACTAAGACCGTTTTTAGTAAATGTATTTCTATTGATATGAAATTCACCAGTGTATCCACATATATAAGGCAAATTATTCCACAAATGAATTAATGAGAACAAAATTAATGGAATTGGGAATAATTACTAAACACAGTTTAAAACTTTATTAAAGGTGACCTATTATGCTTCCTTTAAGTGTTTAAGATAAGTCTATATGCTATACCAAACATGTTCATTAGGTTTCTTGCACATATCCTTCTTAGATAATGAGATTTCACCTCCCCAGTTTCGCCTATTTTGAGCTCATTTATAATATGCTGTTTTAATTTTAGGCAAATAAGCTGTTGCTGGCCGTGCCCCCCAACTCAAAGTTTACACTCGCTCTTTATACATATATGAATATGGCTGCCACCAGACGCAGGGTAATACAGCTGTATATCTTATATGTACATATATATGTATATACCCTGTATTTTTTTTTCTCGATCCACTGTATATATGTGGACGCACTGTATACCTCATGCACCTTTTCCTCCTTTTGGCACCTTCTTTTGATTATTGAGCCAATGTCACACGTGAATTTCTCCACTGTGAGGTCAATAAAGTCTTTCTTATCTTATCTTATCTTTGAGCTCGAGTCAGACCTAGAAGGAGGGCTTCCCGAACAACCAGCAAGGATCAGCCCAGTCAAGACTAAATTAATTAATTCAAACTTACCATAATATCACAGGACAGTTTCCTGTCGGTGGTGACAAGCTCACGGTTTGCTCT
Source organism: Fundulus heteroclitus (assembly GCF_011125445.2). Lineage (NCBI taxonomy): Eukaryota > Metazoa > Chordata > Actinopteri > Cyprinodontiformes > Fundulidae > Fundulus > Fundulus heteroclitus. The sequence continues at coordinate 9,355,906 of NC_046371.1, read as the reverse complement.
TTTATTTCTTGTTTTTTAAAATATGGCCAACACCTACAGCACTACCAGCTACAATAACAGCAGTTGTTTTTTGCAACATGCTAACTCACTTTGTCTACCAAGCCACCAAAGTAACATCCTACAAACAACATTTTTTAATCATTCATTAAACTCTCTGAGACTTTCCCTGGATATTGGCGACGTCTGCCACGGTAACACTTGGCTTTTAGTAGCGCTATATTGTGCTAAACGACAGATCATGTTCTTGGTGAATAGCAATGACAAATACACAAGACAAATCATTAAAGGAGCAATAAGCAAAATTTCATTATTTTAGATAGGAAGTATTAAAAATATTGATGTGATGAACTAAAGTTAATATTTCAGATGGAGCATGGCATGACGTCACACTGCATCGCTCTGTGTTGTTCTCCAGTCTCTTTTTTACATAGCCATACATAGCTTAGCCCCTCCCTGCCCTAAAATGCCACCTTCAGAGCAGTGCAGCATTGGAGCAACATGGCGGAGAGCACCCCAGCAAATCAAAATGTTCTCTTGCTAACAGCATTATAAAGTTATGAGCTACATACTTCTTCACTAGACATGTTCCTCCAAATAGGAGGCGTGAGAAGGGAAAGGAGGGACCAAGTGGCAGCTGGAGTGGAGGTACATACAGGCATGTCTTGTCAGGCATCTTGTTTTGGTCTACGGACAGTGCTCAAGCACCACCTAGTGGTGAAATATCACTTATTGCTCCTTTATGTACTTACATCTCAGTCATCCGCAGATTTCCAACAAACACTGGGGACAGAACTTTACTTCAGTAGAAGTCTTTTGGTAAGTCCTGCCAAGTACAGTCGGTAGTTTTCTAAACGGTTTTTCCTTCGTAATGTCAAGGAAAGTTTTCCCAGGCAGGGAGATTACCATCAAAAATAAAATTAAGCCACCTCTCTTCTCCATGTCTAGTAGAATTTACATGGACACATATTGTTTATTACAGTAAACAATCAAACATTTGTCCTTTCCAGTAGCCAGTGTGCAGCTTGTACACCAGGAAAACCACCTGATGTGCTCCTCTTCTAAAAAATTAAGTGGGAAAAGCTTGTTAGATGAGCGGCTGCGGTAACACTGCTCACCAATTTTGACTCGATGTTTTTATTTTTTTTTAACGGCTCCTTTTTTAGACACCAGCAAAACATTTTAGTTATTGCAAGAAAAAAAAAAAAACATCTGGATGAGGATTTTTTAGTACTTGGACTGTTTGTAGAAGCGGTAGAGACCCAAAGGGAAGTACAATATGCAGAAAAGACAATTTTTCATGACAGGCCAATTTTAAATACTTTAAAAACCCATTTTGGTGATGACAGCTTCAAAGTATTTCTCTATTAACAAAATGGTTACATGGATTATGCGATTTTAATCCATTCTTTCTATTGACTCTGAGGTGATCCACACTCATTTGTTATCAATAATATTTTTTTATTAATCCTTCCTTCAATTATATTAAATCTCCCAGAACTGTATCTTGTAAAAAAACAAAAAAACCCACAATATTTCCGTCTTCATACCTCACTGTTAGTAGCGTCTCTTTGGGGTGATCTGCAGGACCATTCTTCCTCCAGAGATTGTGTGTGAAAGACATCCAGACTTGAGCTTTGACCTCATTTGACCAGACTATATTTTCCTAGTTTTCCACCGCCTTGTTCTAAATATTTTACAGCAAACTTTATACAAGCTTCAACATGTTGTGTTTTTAAGCAGTGGAGTCTTGCACAGAGAGTGAGCGTCCGAATTCAGGGGCTGCAACCTTCCACAGATGTGTCCTTCTTTTCCCCCAAATTTCAAGGATGGGTACGGTGTATCCTTCATGGGCGAATCCTATCCCATGATTCAATGCGGGTCGAATAGAATTCTTTAAACGGACACAGCTATGGGGGAGAGAAGTGAAAAGCTGTGAATAAAGTTGGATATATTATACTTTCTGTGACATAAAAGTAACTTTTTAAAAGTTTTTGGGCAAGAATTTAGCTGACAACGGGATCAGCCTTCAGGATCCATTTGTTCAGCTTCACAGCTGTGCTTTTACATGGTCTTGGTTGTTAGGCAACTGACCTTATGCTGAGGTAAGGACGAGGACAGCCAATGACAGCCAGACCGTCCGTATTCACCGGTCTTTGTTTTTCCGTGGCAGATGGAGGACCCGGTCTACGTGGGCTGTCGAAGGGATGCAGCCTCTGAATTCAGACACATTAAGAATGTGCACAGATGCCATTAGTTGCATGCTTTACTAAATGTTTTCCTGGGAAAGTGATGTCTGTTATCAGCAGGTATTTCTGAAGGACTGAGTGTCCCTCAACTTTCTTGATTGTTTAGTTGCCTGTACTGTCAGAAAATCTTAGGAGGAGTACCTGACCATGACTGGTTTATGGTGAGATGATGCTCCATCGGTGCTCACTGGAGCAATCAGAAGTTTAGGAATGTAAACATACTTATTACCATAAGTATGTTTTGCAACAGTGAGACTTCTTTTAGATGAACCTGACAAACCAGCGAGCCAGACAGTCATTTAGTCGTGCGGAATCAGCGCCTATTCTTCCACATGAATCTATTTTGGTGTCTGATCTGATTATGGGACAGATTGCAATATTATTCAGAGCGGTAGTTTATTGTCCCAAACAGGCCTCTCTCTGCAGCCCTGTGTCTGCAGAGACACGTGCTCTCTGCTGTGTTATCGTCGTGACCGCAAGTACTTCAGTTCACCTCAGAAGTTCCAGGAAGTTTTCTTCATCTCTGTCCATTTTTCTGCCTCAGAGCAATAAAGAGAAAAATGGGGAAATGAGAAGAACATCATGAGCTCTGCAGTTTACTTCCCTTTAGTTTCCGAGTTCAGCAGGTGGAGGCTACAATCAATAACAAACAAAGCCTCACAGAGCAGCTGGATTCAATTCTAAAGGTGCATGTTGGCAGGGACGATGGATGTGAACTTTTGTGCTAAAGTGCAAAATAAGAAAAGCAATACTTTAAACTGAAGGCTAATTAATATTTAACGCTGCGCACATGGAAAGCTGGTGCAAAAATGACTGTGGTGATGGCTGTTTGGAGTGGAGATTTATGTAATTGTTGATATTAACATTATACCTTCTGAAATGGTAAAACTGCTTTTTATGTTTATGGTGAACAGATTTACAGAAACGCCATCACTCAAGTTCAAGGGCATTTAATAGACTGAGCTAAACAAAACTTTTTCTGACAGTACTTTTTAAACAAAAATAAAGTATAATTTAAAACAGTTTTTATCTTTTGCAAAAACATATTAGTGAAAAGTATTTAATGGGAATGGATCCTGGGGACTATTTAACTTTTTATAAAGGTAAATATGTCATGTATATACATACAATTTACTAATCATGCCATGGTCAGCCAATCAAACTCTTGCTCTTCCATGCTCATGTTGCATCTATAACATTTTAATTATATCTCCTAGCTCTCTATTATGCAACGAAACAATGGAAAAACCCGGGCCTACAGCCTTCCGAAAAAGAACTATAAAGTGCATGCTCTGTTTTCTCTGGACATTTTCGTTGATTTCCGTGAAGTGATCTGTGCTTATACGTCATATCCTTAAAGTTGATAATGGACATTGCGAGCTCCCTATGCTAAAGGAGCTATAATAGGAAGCATACCCACTCCTTTTTCATCCGCCTTCCTTACTGACTGCGCTATTTGGACATCACCTATCATAGCAACGCTGACACACTTCCCCTTTGGCTGAGGAGTACTTGCCAATTAAACGTTTTTGGGGGCAGCCTCAGATCCTGTTAAAGATTAACACAACAATATGGTTGCCCCAGGGGACACGCCCACCTGATGATGTCTTTCCTGGGTGACTGACACACAACGATCAAACACTCCACCGTTACATAAATGCACAATGGTACATTCAGCAATCATTTAGAAATAGAATTTATTAACCATCAAGAGGTAGTTAGATCACTTGGTGCTTCCTGGCAAATTACATACATTAATCCAGAGCAATTATGGCTGTCATAGGCAATAAGGAGGTTGGGTTCATTCCAAAAAGAACACATGGTTTCAACAATGGTTAGGTAGGTAAAAGGTACATCTACATGGATGCCAGGATTGAAGACTCTACACAAAAACATTGCATTAAGCATCACAATTACCTCTGTCTTCTTGCCTTTGTCCTGCAGCGCATCCGGGTGACAAGTTTTGTTCAGGTAAGCAACAAACACTGTTTTCCTCAGGTTAACAGTCTGGACATCATCCTTGAAAGGATACCTTCCTTCTGGTCCCATATCAATAATATCACACAATCTGCCTACTTTTGCCTTTGAAAAGTCTCTCTCACCCTTCTTCTACTGCAAACCTTGCCCACAATCTTGTGATATCCCAGATTGACAACTGTAATCCCCATCTTTTTGGTTTCCTTAATAAATACCTTTTCATCTTGTAGGTGATTCAGAACTCAGCTACTCATGTGATCACCCAAAGCCCTGTACAGAATCCCTGAACGTATGTAAAGGAACGTAAAGGAACTTCTAAATATAAGTATTATTATTATTATTATTATTATTATTATTATTATTATTATTATTATTAAGTGAACCATTAAACTTTAGATAATACAAAAGTCTTTGGTCATCTTTCTCAACAAATTGTTTCACCATCAGTAAGTTTCTAGTGGTTGGAGACAAACAACAACAAATCCACAAGATGATCATTGCACATAATTTTCACTCTCACATGATGAGAATCAGAGCATTATAAACCAGCTTAGCACAGATTTCAGGACATGTGTCCTCCATGGGTAAAACACGGTTGTGTGGGGGCAGTATAACCATAATTTATTCATTCTCTCAGCCTCCTTTATAGAAGAACCACAGAAACTACATTCTTTCATGAACCCAGTGGCAGCTTTTGATAATTTAATGTATAGAAATATTGCATGCTGGAGCTAAAGGCAATAACAAGACTTTTAGAGAGCAGCTGGTGCTTTTTGTTTGTGTCAGACAAAACAGCTCCCAGCACAAGCACACAAAACATTATGAAAGGACATGAAATTTTGATTTGAACACGGATTAAAGAGTGAGGAGTATATTCATTTAGAAGACCCAACTGGAAATTATTCCTAGGAAGGAGATAGAAGGAATATCAGTAAACAACTTAAACTTCAACATTTTATAAAAAGCTATTTTTCTTTCATTCTTTACTTGTTTACCTTTGAGTCCATTTAAAGAGATGGATAGTCTGGGTAAGGTAATAAACAACATTTTAAAATGAAATCAAGTAAAAATCACAGCTCTGTGTGGGAAGAATTTTGGATTTTAATATATGAGGAATAATTCTGTACATCATAATTCATTACAACAATGAAACTTACACTCACTAGGGGTAGAGAAAAACCTGTAGCTGCAGAACTAAAGCACATGAATGCTTGGTACAAGTTATCCCTTCAGGACCTAAAACTAATTGCACTAAATACCCGAAATATGTTTTTACTGTTGAAATTCACCTCCTGCCGGAACAAAGTGTTAATTGTTAAAGGGCAGTCTTCTGGTTCCTGAACTAAAAATTGCAAAACATTCTTCAGTTCCCACAGAAACAAGCTGTTAATGCACTTTATATTAATTAATTTGTCATACTTAATCTTTTCTTTTGTCAGATTTCACACGAAAACAGAAGTAGGTGCAATCAATCCACATGAAGATAGATTCCTTGTAACTTCAGGCACATCTGGTGAACTGCATAAGTAGGTTCTTGCATCATCAGCGTCAGTGGAAAGCATGTGTAAGCCTGTCTTTAATGGAAACCCTTTACATGGATCCCGTACCATGGCTGTTGAGAAAGGCTAACATAAGAACATAGATGCACTTAAATACAAAAAGGCCCCATATCAACCTGTCCATCTAAGTCCATCTAATCCGGATCAGATTTATTTAGTTAAGTTAGTTAAACTGGTGGGAAGATTGAGAACAATTTGTTTCTGGGCAAAATTCATATTTATTTTCATGATGTTTTATATCCCATGACCCATGGGTGTATTTTCCCTTTAACGTTTCATTTTTGTATCTTTTGATGTCTTGTGTTAGATTTATTACATGGATATCTTTGCCTATTGCTAAATTCTAATCATTTCTTTATAGGTACTTTCACAGATATTTATACTGCTTAAAGTTTTACACATCTTGTCACATTGTAAACACAAACTTCAGTATATTTCATAATTACTTTATTGTGACAGAACAACACCTAAACAGACCATGTAACAGAGAAACTGTTAAGTGGCTTGTGGTAACTCTTGAAGTGCTGCAGATATTCAAAAAGATCTTGTGTGTACATTTTATTGAGGGAAGCTGGTCAGAGTGTGTTAGCGCAATCCTAGGAGAAAACCTTTTATAGGCTGCAAAACAGTTGAGACCGTGGCAGACCCTTACTTTCCACCAAGACAGAACAAACACCCCAATTAAGAACCTGGCAAGGGTGCATAGCCGGCACGAGATAAACCATAACAAACATGCAGCTGTAACTGTAACAAAAGATGATTGCACAGAGTATTAAATCACATTCGATTTTGTAGTTGTGATATAAGAAACTTGAAGAAATACAAGTGTAATCAATACTTTTGCAAATGCACCATTCATTTCATTCCTTGTTTAAGCCTATTCAATTAAATGTTATATATATAGTGCCAAGTCACAACATGTCACCTCAAGGTACTTTAGAGTCAAATTATGTCATGTTTACACTATCCACATACCTGAAAGATCATACAGACAGATTGGTGAAAAGGTTTCCTATCAAAGGAAACCCAGCAGATTGCAGTAAGTATTGACAAGCAGCATTCACTCATCCTGAAGAGCGTCTAGTCTGCGTTGGCGATGGCTTTGCGGCAATCCCTCATGGTTTCTGCTTGTGGACTGCCCTATTTTTACTGTTATGTGAGGTGAGTGGCCAGTCTCCCAGCTAACACAGTTAGCATTGTTTAATGCAGCCCAGAGATAGAGACACACACATCTTGTTTTAATCTACAGACAGTGCTCAACAGCGCACCTAACTGTGGCAGTTTGCTTATTTCTCCTCTAAAATAGTTTAAGTAATCAAAAAGTTGATCAGCTGAGCTTAATCTCAAAAACATTCTCAAAATTATCTGATGTTACAAAGAGACTGTTGCTTCCTGCATTGACCTCAGTACATTCAAATTTTCCTAGACATCCAGAGTTTTACCACAATGTAACACAAGTTAATTTCACTGCACTTTTTAGCATTTAGCCTAAAATATATTTTGCCTGACTGATTATAAAAGGTTTATGGGGATGTGGTGCTTAGAATGTCTTCATAATTTGTGGATCCCTTAATACTAAAAGAAAGATCTACAAAACCTTTAACAGTTGCACATTTTCAGATCTTTTGTCTGCTTTCTTCTTTCCTAACACGTTTTGTATGTTACTGTCACTGAATTCAAGATTAGTTTTAACTTTAATTCAGTAAATACAATGAAGCTCATTTCTTTTGTGTCTGCCTTGATAAGACACGTTCCTTTTTCAGTGTGAAACAAACAAATCAGTTGAATATCTCCAAATTATTTCCATCACCCAGGAGAATCTATTCTTTGCACCCATTAGTTTTAAGTCAACAATATTTCCTCTAAAGTATATTAAAACCCCCAAAACCCCCAACATCCAGAACAGTCACAGATAAATGGCACTGTGAGGATGAAGGATTTTCATCCCTTGTGAAGTCAATCCTTTGTCCCGTTTCCTCCAGATCCACCTATGCTGCTGTTCGCCCACTTGTCTGGAGCAGATAAATTAATTAGGCAGGGATGTGGATAAAAGAGAGTGTTGGTTCTCCGCTCTATCTTTGTTTTTTCCAATAAATGGGCTGACTGGAAAGTGAATAGAAGGGGATAATCAGCTTCACTGTTGGTCTTAGATAAGTGTGGAGGAGGGAAGTTAGTTTGTGGTGAGAAAAGTATAAATTATGTTCAGAGAGTTCCTGATTTCTGTTGACTCAAATAAAGGATACGAACTGTAAAAGCAGAAAAACACATACACGTCCTTGTTTAAAATACAAAGTGAGGACCGCGCTTTTACTTCCATTGACTTCCATTCCTTTTCAGCCCTTTCTATGGTGTAACCCTGACCCTAACTCTAAACCTAACCTTTAACAGTACATACCTAATCCTAACCTAAACGTAACTGACACCTCGGTCCTAAACCTAACCCTTAGTCCAGAAAAGGTGAGGACCAAAAGGTAATCAAAGTCCTCACCAAAAAATATTCTCACTCAGCTACAAGTACAAACACACACACACACACACACACACACACACACACACACACACACACACACACACACACACACACATACAAAAAAGAAAAAGATTGGTTGTTAGATTTCTACTAAATATTTATTCACTGTTCATCTTGTAAAATGTTTACTCTGATTAATTTCATGCAGCAATTTAAAAATTTATAATACACCACACTTCTAGTCTCTTTAGAAAGGAGTCACACAATAGTGATATATTTCAAGCCTTTATTCTTGTAATTTTTTATGATAATTGCTAATAGATAATGAAAATGCAAAATGCAGTGTCTCGGAAAATTTGAATATTACATAAGATTAATTAAAAAATGATACTTTAATGACTGCCTGTTGCAAGGCACTTTCAATTTTATGCAGTAAATGCTTAACTGGGCCTACTTTTGCATGAATTATTGTATCAATGCTATGCAGCATGAAGGAGATCAGCCAGTGGTTCTGCCAAGGTGAAATGGGAGCCCAGGTTACTTTTATAGCATCCTTCAGATCATCAGTGCTGTTTCATCATTTGTCTCTCATTTTGCTCTTGACAATAGCTCACGAGGTCCAGGTCTGGTAAGTTTGCTGGCAGGTCAAGCACAGGAGCACCTTGGTCATTGAACCAACTTTTGTTAACTTTGGCAGTGTGGGCAGGTGCCAAGTCCTGCTTGAAAATGAAATCAGCTTCTCCATAAAACACCACAGAGAAGGATTAAGTGCTTTATTAGCTTCTCAGAAGCTGTATTGACTGTAGACTTCAGAAAATACAGTAGACCAACTCCAGCAGATGACACGGCATCCCAAACCATCACTGACTGTGAAATGTAACACTGGACTTCAAGCAATATGGATTCTGTGCTTCTCATCTAAACTCTAGGACCTTGATTTCCAAATGAAATGCAAATTTTACATTAATCTGAAAGAACTTTTAACTACTGAGCATAGTCCGGTTCTTTCTCTCTTTAGCCTAGGTAAGACACTTGTAGGCCATGTGTGGATTTCGTCAATAGGTATTGGCTCTGGATGCACTGACTCCAGCCTCAATCCATTCCTTATAAAGTTCTCCTAAATTCTTGAATGGATCTTGTTTGACACTCTTAAGCAGTGGTCAGTGCTGTTGCTGGCTCACCTTTATACACACCTCCTAAGACACGTTTTCCTTCCTTCCAGTCAACTTAGAATACAATTGGATACACCACTCTTTGATATCCCTGCTACTTTTAAAGAGTTAAAACCACCTTTGTATTACAACCTTATATGTTGTTTTGACCATTAATGCCAGTTTAAATTGGCTTCTTCTCAGTTTGTTGTCAGGATATAAAAAAAGGCTCACAGTCCATTCAGTTGGGCTTCTCTCTGCCTTTCAGACATTGCTTAAGAAGGAATTTTTGCCACAAAATTCTGAATAAGCTGTATGAAACAAAGCCTACATGTTGTCAACAGTGTTACACCAATTATGTGTAAAATGTGGTTGGGCTGGTTTGTTCAGGGGTTGGTTGGTTGACTTGAGGTGAGATAACTGGATCAAAGGAGGCAGAAAATTCGTGATTTTCTCAGAGAGAGAGAGAGAGAGAGATGGAGAGAAGGAGAGAGAGAGAGAGAGATGAGAAAGGGGAGGAGAGATGGGAGAGAAAAAGAGGAGGTGAGGAAACACAAAGAGTGAACAAACAGTAAGAGTCTCAGAGCTGACGCGGCAGCAGAGCGCTGCGCTCCGTCTATATGGATGTTTGATGAGAAGGAAACACTCAGCTAGAGAAGTACAGAGGTTTGGAGCGGACTGCGCGTGTGGCCGGGCTGCGGTGAATCCCTGCCGGGCACGGCGTGAATGGGATTACGCCGCCGCTCAGGGTCTCCTGTTGGTGCTGCTACTGCTGCTGGAGGAAACATGCGCCTACAGAGTTTTCCGGTCCCCCCACTCCTGCTGCTGCTGACTGGGTTCTGCAGCGGCACAAGTTTCCCAAGTAACATCAACATAGGTGAGTTACAGCTGAATCTTTCATCTCTGGTCGTCATTTGAAAATAATAATAATTAAACCCCCCCCCCCCTCCCCCCCCACTTCGCATGATTTGACACAAAAGTATAATAATGAAAATAGTAATTATTATTATTGTTATTATTGAATGCATAACAAATTATGCAGCTTATGTGTGGCATTATGATTACATATTATATTACATTTCATTTCATTACATTACATTATATTATATTATATAGGAAATTAAGTTATACATATGATCTTAGCACTCTTGGCAGTTTTGCCTTCGTGACCAACAGTGTGCTATTCATTATTCAACTTGTGTTTTACAGCATTTCACGCTCATTTACTTGCAACAAGCAGAGCAACATTCCCAAAATATAGTGCATCACTTGCATCTCATTTCAAAGTATGCTTCCCTGTTGGTCTAAGTAATAGGCCAGCATTACATAGATTTCTTAGGATGAAATATCACATTTAGTCATGACAAACTATAGTGTTAGCATTACTTTTTAGGAACAAATATTCGTGAAAATGCTATGACTTCTATTCAGCACCATGGACAGAGTCAGTCAGACAGGACCAATGGGGACAATTTCGGCTCTTTAAGTTGAGATGTTCAAGAACAGCTCATTAGATTGATAAAAACTAATTATGTAATTACGTGCACCATGATCAGATTGACTCTGGGTGTGTTCAGTTACAAATAAAATTGCACTATTAACAAACATTATTGATGGAGTGGTTCCCACACTGACTCATTCACATACAGTCAGATTTGTGTTGCTAAAATGTTATTTATTTAATATCAGAAAAAGCATTTTGTATTAGCAAATTAAAAATATTTAGTATTCAAGAGATTTATTCTTATTTGCACAGCATTTCTGCATAGTTGTAAGGGGAAATGGTAACTAGCGTTACAAATGATCTTACAGGACCATATATGATATGATTACTACATTTTTGCAGTATATCTGTTATTAATATCAGTTTTTAGAAGTTATTTTATAATTTACCAATTTACTGAGTATGACTAAACTAAAATTAATTTGTATGTAAATAGAATGCTTTCATTTTTCTTCTAAGCTGCCTTAGAAGACTTTTGCTGTAAAGTTGTACCGTACAGCCACAGAAGTAAAAACATAACAACGAGGTTGAATACTCAGAAAATTTGATGGAATGTGGTTCACATAAAGATCATTCATGAAGATGTAAAGGATTTGTTGAGCTGGTAAATCTAAGAACAGGCACCAGAGTGTGTAAGTAGTGGGATCAGGATTGTAATCAGTGTTATTAAGTATGCCTTTGCAGATTTACGATCATCCAGTTTGTAATCAAAAGCAACTAGACTTGTGAATATGACACCTATGCAGAAGTGTTTTTCAATCTGGAGGCTTGCAGGTGAGTAACCTATAGTTTCAAAGCTGCTGTTTTTGAGCACTTGGAGGCCCATCCTCCTAGGAGCCAAGTCAATGACCTGCCTGAATCTTGATGAGACGGCCGTTCAGGGGGCCAAGTAAACAACTCACACCTAACGGGGGACTGACAGGCTGTTGATTAGCATCTAACTTGGAAAGCTCCTGGGAGGATGGGTCTCCATGTGCTTAAAAACAGTATCACCCAATATCCAAGTTGCTCAACTGCGAGCTTCCAGAATTGACAGAGGAGACTTCCAGATTGGTCTCTATATGTATTCATGAAAGCTGAGTCCAGTTTCATAGGCTCTTGTAGTTGTTACCAGTCAGTTACTCAAGCATCTGCAAGACCGTAAAGACAGTATTTCCTCTGCTGTCTTTCCATCTTTATAACCACAATCTAATTATCTGAGCCTTGACAACAGTATTTGATCTCCAATAACAGTGTGCGTGATATTTTTATCAAATGATTTGGCTGCAACAATAAATTTATTTATTTAACGTTTATATAATCAGGTGATAACATTGATAACTTGTTATCACTTACAACTCTGACCTGAGCATTAATGACAAATCCTACCAACATGTAATACACCTTGAGATTTACTCTTCCAGACGAGTTACTATCAAGAATTTATAATTCCATGAATGCAAAGTGAGGTGTGGTTAAGCCCTTGTGGTTTTTTAAATTGCAATGTGTGTGGTGGTCCATTCAAGCTGACTAAAGAACATTGAGTGAATGTCAGCAAAAACACAAACTTTAACAATAATAATAATATATTTTGTTTAAAAGCGACTTTCAGAAAACTCAAGAACACTGCATAGAACAAGCAGCACAATAACAATAAAGATAAAACAACAAACAATAAATTACAATCAACCAGCAATCACAGGGACTGGGCACTTTTGAAGAGATAGGTTTTGAGTTTAGACTTGAACTTGTAGAAGGGGCCATTAATTGGGATGAAGGGAGAAAATTCCAGAGTAGGACAGAGCCCTGGGACACGCCTATTGTGACAGGGGATTGATGGGAACCATAGGGCTTAAGTTGAATGAACTGAGTGTGGCCAGTAAGGTAAGTATGAACCTGTCAAGGAGGTTCTGAGTGATACCAATTGAGGATAATTTGTGGAGAAGGATGGAGTGAGAATTTTTTTTTGAAGACCCCACTCACACCTAGAAGAATGAGAATAGAAAGTAGTCCTGAGACTGCTGCCATCTGAAGATCATTGGAGATTTTTGTAAGGGTGGCTTAATTACTATGGCAGAAACAGAAACCAGACTGGAATTGTTCATAAAGGTTATGATGAGTTAAATGAGAATGAAGTTAGGAGGCAGCTGTTTGAACTTTGGAGAGAAATGGGGCAAAGATTATTGTAGTTGTTAAGATCTGACCCAGATTTCTTGAGTATAGGAGTGATAATGGTGGTTTTAAAGAGAGCAAGAACAATTCCGGTGATAAGTTAGGAATGAATGATGGCAGTCATGAATGGATGGGGAGGTTAAAATGCATTAGTCAGCAGTACCTGAACTAAATGGAGTCACATTTTGAGTTTTCATATCACATGGTCATACTGTGCAATTTTCTGGCAAAATGGGTCTTTGGCATCTTATTGAATGCAAATTTGACTTCAATACGAACCACACCATTATCAATAAAAAATTGTAATTGCAATTTAACTGTAACTCTTTACATTATTATATTCAGTTATGTCACCTGTAAAATGAGAAACATCAAATAACCACAGACTGTTCCCAAACAACAAATAACACCTAATCTATTTTCATTTGCATCAAAAGTATGAAATATGACTAAATAGAGTTGTACATAAGATATCAATGAAGTAGAGTCTTTGATGTCACGCCTTGGTTAGCAATAATGTCTGTCCACCAGTCAGTCTTCATGTCAACCAAAAATCTTACTTGCTGATTAGTGGTGGTAGTAACCACCACTTACATCCACGATGGAATCAGGATCTAGCAAACCCACCTCTTAGGCTTTAAGATAAAAAGGACGTTAGTTGCCAACATGCTAGTGCACCCTGGGACGTTGCTATGGACGGCCAGCAGTCACTTGCTCGCAGGTTCTACGTGGTGAGTTGCAGCTGCAAATATTGCACCCTGTAATCAAACGGAAGAACATTAGTAGAAGGCAGGGGTATAGTTGTTTCTGGCAGATCAGTTCTAACCTCTCTCCAGCTAATAGTTTGCAGCTAAGCAGCTGTCTCCAGAGCACAGGGATGGGCTGCCTTCTTGGCAGTTGCACACACAGCCCCTCTTCCACAATAAGCCATCCATCATCCTTCAAACATCATCAAATGCAATCCAGCTTTACAATTGTAACAAAAAAACTCCATCTCTGTTTCTTTTAATTTCATGAAGATGAAGAAGAGACATTTGGCAAAACTGAGGCTGCATGTTTAGTGTCCTTTACAAATTTCTTTGGTAAATCAAGTCAGAATATTTCCTCTGTAATTCAGCTTTTCTTTTACCTACCAAAATATTTGCATGCATTGTTAATGAGTTATTGGAAAATGGTAATGTTAATTTTAAAATAACAAAATGTTTCCAATGCAAAGGCATTTTTTTTAATTTTAATCACAGATGTAATATGTTTTATTCAATGAAGATCAACATGTGGATTTATTATTTAGCTGATGATGTTTTATGGGCAAAGTTATTGCAACAAAGATGAAGGTAAATTTTAACCTGAAAGAAAATTGAAAGAATTCAATATGATCATCACAGATTTTATTCTTAAATAAAGACTGTTATTTATCATCTTTTACAATTCTTCTTTTTATACAAACCCAATAATATAAACAGGGGACATGCGCTCATAAATATTGCGACAGAAAATTTGAGTGTTCTTTTTTTTTTACCATAAAAAAGGCTTTCATCCTTACATGTGTACACCTGTTAAATCCTACTTCAGGGGTATTCCCCACATTTTTTTCCCTGCTTTAGTCAGATTTATTGGTGTGACTCCTGCAGCTGTGGTCTGTGGAGTGGATCATTATTACGACTTGTCAGCCAACCAGTCCGGACTCCTGCTGCAGTTTGCTTGCAGGTTTGATGCTGATGAGGCATCATGTTGATTTTTTTTTTTTCTGGAGTGAAACCCCCTCCTGCAATCTGAGCCTGAATACCAAACAGCTTTCAGCAGTTTTGGCTCCGGAATGTTAGGTTTCTTTGCATATTTTTTTCTGAATTAGTGGGGCCTTCTGTCACAGCAGATGGACTACTTCCAGCCTTTTAGAACTCGGGTCCATTCATTACAAACTGTTAATCTAACATTTGAACATGTCCAAAGTTTGCTATACAATTTTTTTTTAAAAAAGTGTTCTGTTCCCTTGATATTTTATTTATCAGTTCTTTATTAATCACCTTGTATACATTCAGAGGTTTGGCATTAGAATAGAAGAGAAACATTTTTTATTTATTTTTGAGTAAAAAGGTGCATAGTTTCAAAGGAACAGGAACTGTATACCACCTTGTGAAACCTTTTCAGAATTTGCCATATATTAAACACAACGTTTTTTGATATTTTATTTGATATGGAAACAGCCCACAGCCCATGCTGACTATGGAAGAGCTGTAGAGATCCACACGTGGTGTTTTCTGAAAGCAGGACTACTATTAGTTGTACCACAAACAAATCTGACCTCAATGGAAGACAGGCAAGAAGAAATCAATAAAGTTTTTAACAAGTCATGAACCCAGCTGACATGTAGAAAAAGGTGCTATGGTTTTTTGTCACCAAATTTAACTTTCTGGAGTAAATGAAAAACAATATGTGGCAAGAAACAGATGCTGCAAATTACACTAAACACACCATCCTTAACTTGAACTAAAAAAACAATGCATTCTGTACTTTTGATACTTTTAAAACCACTGATTCTGTATTTTAATTTTAGCTTTTTTATTTTTTTTATGTTTTTACAGATTTATGTTGGCCTATCTAATATATTCCTTGACAATCCTTTTGGCATGATGGTTTTCATTGAAATTTATCATTGTCATCTGACAAAACTTGCAAAGATTTAAACAAAATGAAGTGTTCTTCAATTCTCTGTCAATCCAATGAGTCAACGCCTGTTTTAATTAAGTAATTGAGGCCTATAAATCTGTTGAAAACAGGTTAAAATTTAGCTGGTAAAGTAAAAAGACTTACAGATCAATGCGTTATGAGGTTGATTAAATATGCATTTCTTACGACACAAAATGACATTAATTAGTAATTAAATTTTTTGTATTGTTTTAAATGTGTATCAATAAACAATAGAGCATTGCAGGAGTTCTCATTTTGAATATAAGTTCTTGTTGTTCTTATAGACTTTTTGGTTTTTCTCTTCAGTGAGACTGTGAATACTAGATAATTTATTTGGAAAGTCACAACCACAGTGTTGTTAACCATTATGATGATATCTGCGCCATCCTGAGTCATACTGAAAATGTTGGACATCTTTGAAAAGGTGGTAAAAAATAAATACAAAGTCTTTGAGAGAAAATACCTAAGATTTAATGTTAGGAGATAGCATTGTTGACTGAATCTGTCTGACCTTCACTTCAGGTTTGTACACGAACCTTTTAGGCCAAGGGTTTGTTTTTTCACAGTTGTATTTTTGCGTTCTCTGTGAGATATGATGATCCTTACACCCACAGCACCCAGAGTTCTCGGTTCTAAACGTCACTGAGACACGATACATTTAAAACAAAGTGCACAGTAAAATATATGCTGTCATTTGTTAGAAGATTATGAAATGGCAGAACAAAAATCATCAAAATTCCTCAAAGAAACACAGATACAAAAAAAACTTCACCTTAGAAATGTATATTCACATGGATGCCAAGAATGAAGAAAATTATTTGAGAGAACTATTTTTTTTTTGCCGTGCGAGTACAAGATACTATCTTGTTTTACATATGCTATTCATTTTATGTTTGTACTGACCGCTAATTTTATTGATTGCTCACTGGTATCAACTGAAAGGAGAATGAAACATTGCAGTTTTGTTGCTGTCAGAGGGGAATTACAACAAAAACAGCTATTTTGTGTAGCAAAGAGCCAAAGAGGCAGTGACCAGTCAGGGTTAAATGTTCAGATTATTTCCACGAGACCCTGAAAACTATTATGGTAAGTGAGAGTGAGTGGCTGGCAAATGCTTGAAATAAGAGCCACGAGAAGAGGCTTTTATCAGCAATTACTGCCAAACACTGATTATTTTTTGCCACAATGATGAAGCTTGGCTGTGGGATGACTCATGGAGCAAGAGGTCCCTTGATTTGAATGGCAGAAACAAAGAAAATTAGTTTTTGAATTTAGCTGAGCTATTTTGCAGAGAGGAAAATACAAACGTTTCAGCCTCTATAGCTTCTAAGCTGGTAGAGCAACACCCCCAAGAATTTGAAGCTGTTGAAAATTGAATCAACAGAAGGTATTCGCTTAGTGGGTGGGGGTGGATCCTAACATAAGCCACACCTTTTCAGAGTTTTATGATTTTGTGTCAGTCTGCCACTTAAAAGATCCTCCTATTTCATGTAGAAAGGGACTAAAATTAAGAATATCTTTATGTCTCAACATCTTAAAGAAACACTAGACAATGCATTTATGATGCTTTCGTATTGTGCTCTGCATTAACCCATTTTTTTTTCATTTTAAAAGGCAGGGATCTCACAATCCTTGCCTCACAGCAAAGCCATGCACTATGAAATAAAAAAAAAAAAAAACATTTTCCAAATGTTTGGCTTTGGGACAGAAGACTTACTGTGTGTCTTTGTTTTAAACAGGAGGCCTTTTTCCCACGGGTTCCCATGAGTACGAGGTGTTTCGCTTCGCCCTGGCGCAGCATCAGGACGTCCCCAAACTGGTGCCACAGGTGGACATGGTGGACACCGGGAGCAGTTTTGCCATGACTTACGCTTGTAAGTTAAAACACTAACGGCTGTGTGCGGAGGAGGAAAGGTTTCCAAGGCTTTTCTTTCAGCCATGTGAATATAAAACTCCGTCCAGCTTGTTGATTTCACAAAACAATTCTGGGAAGGCACACTGACCAATTCTTCAGTAGCCCGTCTCACTGAGCATTTCATATTTGTAGATGTTTATTGCCTTTTGGTGCAAAGGTTTATTGCGGTCTGTTTATTTTTGTGTTTTTTTGTTTTTTTTGTTTCATGTTTCAAAGCTCATGAATAAGAGAACAACATTAAAACAAACTCCAATGTGTGAGAAACATTTTCACTGGAAACACAGATGAATAATGGTAAGACGGTGCTGAAGGAAAGGGAGGATTCAGCAGCTGAAGAATGGAAATAAAAAATACAGATATACAGGAGAGTGAACGCTTTTAAATAAGAGATTGAACAGCTAACTCTGCAAAGCTTCTGCCACGGCTTTAGATTTCAGACAAGTTTTCAGAAAATGCTAGTTTGACACAATACAAATCTTTTATGAATCAGGCTCTTCTAAAGCAGATTTGTGACTTGTGACGTTAATAAGTTTGACAGGAACAATGGTAGAGAAAAAGGTGGAAGACATGCAGCAATTGGCCCGGTTCAGGAGTCAAACCGAGGACAGCTGCACTGAAGACTACAGTCATATTCAAGAAATTAGAATATCATTGAAAAGTTAATTTATTTCAGTAACTCAATTTACATACTAAAGGAAACACGTTACATAGATTAACCCAGACTGACAATGTTTTTATTTCTGTTAATTATATTTTTTCCACTAGTTTATAAAAACACAACATTAAAGATAAGAACATTGGATCAGACCAATAAAATAAGCAACATTTTTCATTATAGGAATGGAGTTTTTTTTCGATATGTACTTTTAATCTGACAAACAAGCCTCCTAGGAATGCATATTCTAATTTATTGAATTTGACTGTTCTACTACTGAGCCACATGGTACCATGAAGAATATATTATCTTTGGCTAATCCCATGCAACTCTGTGAAAATCTATACTGATGAAGTTGCCAGACACTAGAAACTTTTTAGTTTGATGGGAGGACAAATAATGTCTGATCTGGCTAATAATAAACTTTATGACCGCTTGGAGGCAGTCATAAAATGGTCCAATCTCCTTCCCAGACTTTCAGTTAATCCTTAAATATATATTAATAAAAGCCCAGCTGTGATATTAAGCAAATGTAGCATACTTCATCCTAAAGAGGTTGAACACAGTAAACTCCACAATCCTAATCCCAGTACACCTACAGTATTCCCACATGAACACATTTAAAGCGACACACATCCATCAATGACAAGACAAGGTTTAATGTCCCAGTAAAAATCGTTTAATTTGATTTAATTACATCTGTAACAGCAGCTTCGTGGTACTGTATGTACAATGTCTCGCCAACATGTTTACAGCCCTGGAAGAAACTGTATAAAAATATATATACTTAATTTTAGAGCCAAATACTCACACAATTCCTTCATTAAATATAACCTTTTGGTTGGCTTTAAACAGCGCCACACTCAACCTGATTGATTCCTATGAAACATATGAAACTATATTCATTATAAGCTTACCTTTTTCGATTCAATCAAAGTGGCCAGAAACTTCTAGTGATTATTTCACAACTTTCTGATTTCTTGTGGTATAAAAATTAGGTGAAGATTTTCTCTTAGCTGCTTCTCAAAACTGGAAAGATGAGTGAACATTCACTTGGCCTGCCAGATTTATAATGTGTGGCACTTTAGTTCTGGACATTCTGGACTGCTCTATCATAGAAGAAATTGTGGATTCTGTCAAAACAGATGTGATAGCAGCTGCTACGCGTGCGTCCTCCTGCGCTGCCATGTTTTTGTTGGCTCGGCTGTGGCCTCAGCAGCTCTTGCTTTCGTCGCACCAGTATGTCCCGCCTTAACCTGCAATACTGCAACGTGATTGGCCCAAACTGTTTTAGTTTGGACACAAACGGTTGAAGCCGGAGCGGCACAAGATGGATTCTCGTGTGTGCGAACACACAAATACAGCGAGAATTCATCTTGCAGGCAAGGTTAAGTGAACATGTGCCATTCACATAAGATTGACGTGTGTCTGAATCATCTTGAAGGTGTTGATAGAGTAATTATTTATAAACTGTAAATTAGCAACTTTAGTTGTTTTGTAGATTACTGTGCATGTTCAAATATCAAGGTGAAAACCTTTAAGGCATGTAAGCAAGGACCATCTTGGATGTTGGAATCTCAGATTCAAGACTTCTTGTCCAAACACAATTTGTGGAATTTATACAAAAGAATGTCTATCACGGGTAAAAAGAGGTGCTTTTTCCATTAAGATCTAAAATATGACATAAATATAATGAATAATTCTTGTTCCATCAATCTGGAGAATTGGATGTTGAATTATTTGGATTAGGACATTAACTTTACGTTGGCTTTTTTGGTTGTTTTTACTTTAATATTTCTGTTCCATCTGATTCAAGCATCAGAAACTTTAAGTGAGCAGAAACAGGTTGACATATTCTGCTGCCATTTTCACTTCAATGTCACGGATCAGCTCGCCAGACCTTTCTTCAGACTCTGTTAGCAGGTTTGGGATTTGGGGAGGATGGAGGTAAATAGAGGCAGTCTTAAAGAAACCAGCCGGTGGCAGTAAATGTAGACCAGAGGGGAACTCAGCGATAAATGGACTCAGGCTCCAGGGACTGATCGCTGGAGGAGGTTTAGAGAACAGTGAAAGGGTTTTGTTCTGCCCCCAAACAAAGAATATGCCTGCCGGCCTTCTTGCACCTGAATGTGTGAGTCCATTCTGAGACTTTCATCTGATATTAGGTCATTGAACATGCATAATGAATATCAAGCAGTTTAGGTTGAAATACTTACATCAAGATCTCAAGTTGTCTACTGTATTTCAGTTGAATTTAGCAGCTGCTGTACTCAAATTTCTGTGAATATTTTTTTCAGTAAGAGTAAAATCTTCAATACACCAACATTTTTTCCCGAAATGTCAGCATGTCTAAATTGCGTACCTCATGTTACTAGACTTTAATTGTAAAATTGTTAGTTTGCTGTAATAAACCTAACTAAAACGCTTTCTATGTCTTATTAACACTATATCAGAAAAACAGTCTAACATCTTGTGCTTACAGACATGATTTTTTTTTCTTCTTTTCTGTGTCGCTGGGCATTAAAGATTTACAAACATGTCCTCAGCAGTTGTTCGTCAGGGTTGAAACACCCTGTTAATTGACTACTGTCTTAAATCCTGTGTTTTGAAACAGGCAAAATAAAGGCTGGAGGACAGTGTGTCTTGTGAAATATTATTAGGAATTTCTGACACTGAAAATGATTTTGTTACAGCATTGTAATAGGTAATTACAGCACAGGCTGAGGAGTTATGCTGCAGATTTTCATCCAGGATCGCTCTGTCTCCAGCTCCATTTACGTTTGTTCAAAACTCTGACCAGCTGATTTGTCCCTGTTGAAGAAAAACATCCCCACAGCATAATGCTGTCATCACTTTGTCTTACTATACATGTAAAACATACTTATATGTCAACATTGTTTTGCAGTGAGGTTTTTTTTCATGCATCGTAGCATTTTGCATCGTTCAAAAAAATCCAAAGAAAATTGCTGTTTCCCAAGATAGCTTGTGGCAAACAGTAAACAGTACTTATGGTGGTGTTCTTTCACCTATCTACTATAAAGGCCAGATTTGTGCATTGCTCAATTAATAGTTGTTCTGTCCTGTCTATCTGAGTTGTGGATCTCTGCAGCTCCTCCACAGTCAGCATATGCCCTTTGGTTGATTCTCTCACTGATGGTCTCCTTGCCTGACCATTTTAGGTTGAAAGCCGTGTCTTGTTAGAGTCACAGCCATGCCTTACTTTCTATTTTACACAAAGAATTACTATTTTCATTTTAGGATAATTTGTGGCACAGAACTTTATTTAGGGTTACTAGAATAAACAGGGCTGAAAACATTCAACCCCTTATTTAATCATTACTTTTTGTTTTTCCATCAGAAAATCACAAGAAAACCCATCAAAGTTTGTGGATGTATTGTGAAAACAAAAATCCATAAGTGTGAACACTTTTCCAAGGCACGGTATCTTGGTATCTTGGCATAAGGGCTCTTTTCTTTAACTGTGTGATAGGTAGAGTTCTTTTGGCATCCAGATGTTTGTACATCACTAGAAATTCCTAAGAGTCTCGTCGGGACTAAAAATCCCATCCTTTCTTTGTTTGGATTTTCTTTTCTTAGTTTGGTGAAGGGGAAAAGATGATGGAAAAAGGATCAGTTCAAAATAACAGTGATGAGAACATGGGTTAAAGCAAAACTTTGGTTATTTTTGAAGCTTTTCATGTGACATCAGGGAAATTTGTTACCTTTCCACTGAGCCTTGGGAGACATTGTGCTGGTTTTATATTTTAAGCTTTAGTCGACCACCAAATCCGACTTGATGCAAACCAGGTGTTATCTATTTTGCTGCGTTCAGGTTGAGTGCCGCTCCAGCGCTGCGTGACACCAGCTGTCAACCCCTTCACCCCATCAGGGCTGAGGATAATTCCTACTAACAGAATCTGAACATGTCAGCTGCAGCAACTCACAGAGAAATGTTTGTTTTGCTCCCTGAGAAATCACTGAGAGGACGCAGCCATGCTGCCCCGCTCCAACTGTAGAGTCTGTTTCACAGGAGGCAGAGCTCTGTCTGTTTTACATTTCACACAACGGTGGACTGCAGAGGAAACACACACATAAAGAGAGGAGCGCTGGAGCAAGAGGAAAAATAAATGAAAGGGAGGAAGTAACAGGAAGGCAGAGAGGAGAAAACACATTTTTAGAACAGTTGCATCTGTCAAAATAACTTTTTTTATCCCCTAGAATTAGTAAAATTTGTTACAAAAAGAGTCCTTGGTTCTTAATTTGTCTTTTTTTGTATTTTGCAAGTTGAGCAATGAGAAAAACAAATTAAAATCAAGAAAAGTTGATAAGGCATTCACAATTATTTAAATCAACACCAAAAGTGACAAATACTGAGCATCTCACCTGGAATTTATTTAGCTTGAGTCTCACAGGGTAAACACTCCTTTTATATTAGATATAAACTATGTTTTTGCTGTAATTCTGGGTGTATTTTTAAGTGCCATGACCTATCTTTGTGTCTGGATTCCTCCAAGTTTTTCTCTGGGAAGCTTCACTTCACTTCCTTCTTCCTGCTGCAATCCTGTGAGATGCATGTAGAAGTCGGTGTGAGGCTGAAACTCTCGGTAGAGCTTCAGTTTTTAGCGATCCAACCCACAGGAGGAAACATTGGGAACAGCTTTTTGCATAGTGTAGTAAAATTTTGTCAATTTACAGCAGCTGGTCCCTCTCTGGAACAATCTTGTTACATGTTGTCAGAGGCAGCCAAGTAGCTCAAACAAGTGCAGCAGGTGGAAAGAATTTTCCAACACTACAAGTTCCCGCATACGTTTATCAGAGGATGTCCTTAAAAATGCCCATAGGGTATCCTAAAAAAATCACTTTCCCCCTACTCCAGAGGATTTGAACAAGCCAACTGATTACTGACAGTATATCAGTGGTCAAATATTGTGATCTGGGGCAATTCTTCAGCATATGCTACTTGTAGATCTCATATTATAGAAGGGAAGATGAGCAGAGAAATGTAGGACACTGACAGGAATCACAAGATGAACCAAATGTGGATTTTTAATCAAGACGACGATTCCAAACGCAGACGTGGTTTCAGAGAAAGAACATAAAGCTCCTGGAATGGCCCAGTCAATCACTGACATGAATCCAATTGCAAAGCTGTGGAAAGAACTGAAGACCAGAGTGCACAGAAAACACCCCCAGGCCTTTAAAATGTTAAGACAGTTTTAGTTGTAGAATGGGTGGGGTGTCCCAACGTGGTCAAAATCCCACCTGAGCAATGCTTGAGGATAGTTTGTCCATACAGGAGACATTTTGAAGTTGCATTACCAACAAATGCTTTTCTACAATTTAATACATGTCAGTTACCATGTTCAGTACTAACTGTACAATTTTACTGTTTCACACATAACTTATGGCCTCATCTGGTTTGATTCATTAGTATTCATAGATAAATCGGTTTAGTACCTCCATCTGCTGTGAATTTATTTGTCAATAGGTCCATTAGAGATGGATTTACTGGGTAAAATGTTGATGTTTTCAATACTTTATTCCCACATTGTGTGTTTTAATGCATTGATCTCAAACTCAAATCCTCGAAGTATGCCGTCCTGAAACTTTTAGATGTGATCCATGCCCTACACATTTCAATCAAATGGCTAAACTACCTCACTAGCACACAGTCAAACTCTAAGCTAATATTTGAGTCAGGTGTGCTGAAGCAGAGATGCATCTAAAAGTTGCAGAACACTGGCCCTCAATGACTGGAGTATAGGACCACTGTTTTACTGAGAGTTAAAATCCATCAAAATTTGCAGATTTTGTAAATCCATTCTGTTAATTGATTCATATACGTCACTTTTGTTAAAGTTTTAGTGTTTTGTGTTTTACTGTATGCATAAACTTGACCACTGTTACAGGTGATGCAATAATGATTAAGTCAACTTGCACAACTAAAATTTTACACTTTTGCATGATGGAGAGTGTATTTAACCTCGATTAAATGCCACAATTCACATTGGTGCAGAATTTGAAGATGCTTAAGAGCATCTTTAACTTTCTAAAACAAAATTGCTAAGTTATTATGTATTTAAACTACAATAATCTGACATTTCCTGTTTGAGATGATGTCTATAAGTTTGTTTGAGTTTTGTTACAACCCAAAAATAGGAAATAAATTAAAAAAAAATGCTCCAATTCAGTGCATGGTTCACTCTCTGAGCTCAGCACAGAATACATCCAGCGTCTTCATCTTTATCTTCCGAACCAGAAACAGAAAATGTTTAGCTCCTGTTTTTTTCTTTGCTGTTTATTGTAAAGTCTCCTCAGCAGTTGGTGCAAAAAAAAACAAATTATTTTGTGACATGCAGTGACCTCTGAGCAACGCTCATTTCATCTAATTACTTTATAAAACATTTGCAGGCAAACTCTGGTTATTTTTTCCAGCTCCTCTCTGAATGAAGACATCCTTCTAACTTATCGAGCTGCCTTTAAAAGAAGTGCCTGGGCAGTCTTTTCTGTATTTTGGTTGTTTTTACCGTAGCAGATACATATTTTTTGCATTAATAGACATCTCCTGACTGTTCCAGAGAGCAGTCTGTTTGATGTAACAACAACCACACTCAGGACTTTACATGCAGTGACTTTGAAAAGTTTCCTTCTACTCATCATGTGCATAAATGCAACATTAATTTTGGGCGTTTTGTAATTTATTTGGACTTGCTGCAGGGTGGATTAATTACATTACATGCAGCTAGAATTATTTTTTTAATCAAGAACTAATGGCAAAGTTGTAATTAATTGTGAATTTTCTCTATTCTATATGGGACAAAATTATAAATACAGGCTGAAACATTTACATACAACAATGCACACAGACAGCTAGCTAGCTAGCAATAGATAGATCGATAGATAGATCGATCGATAGATAGATAGATAGATAGATAGATAGATAGATAGATAGATAGATAGATAGATAGATAGATAGATAGATAGATAGATAGATAGATAGATAGATAGACAACACTTATATTAGAGTCCAGTTCCTCAGATAACTAGCAATATTATTGAAACTTGGAAACAATGTGGTGTTGGTAGCAGTTATCTAGCAGCAAGAAGGTTCTGGGTTCAGATTCCAACCTGGTTCCTCTGCATCAAGTTTGCATGTTGTTCCTCTGCATGTGAGGGTTCTCTTTGAGTACTCTGGATTTCTCCCACAGTCTAAAAACATGGCTGGTCTCTCTAAATTGCCATGAGGTGTGAGTGGTGCATGGCTGATTCTCTGTAATGAACTTTCCAAATGGCCACTGAAGATGCGCACCAGCTCCCTGCAACCCTACACAGATAAGTGGGTACAGCCAATGGATGGATGGATAAGCTTTGGGAACGACCCCAATTTAAATCCTGTTGAGCATTTGTGGATTAGGCTTTAAAGCCAGGTTGTGGAGGGATTCAATGAACCCCAACAATCTGCCAAAAAGAGTGAAATATCCAGCCAGAATAGATGGTTGATGCCAACAATAAGCATGTGTTCAGAGTGCAATTTGCTAAATTACACTTACCCAAATATTAGCCCAGGTCTATGTATATATTTCCACCTGTAGGTATAAATTTACCTTCTATGGATTAGTAATGCTCCACAAAGATGGAAAACGAATGGATAGGAATTTCTGATCAGAACAGTAAACCAAAATGCTCCAGAGGGAGCATTTTCTTTGTTGTACTGTATGCCAGCTGTTTGGAGACACATCGGCACGCTGAATGTGCCACTGACTCAACAGTTGGTTGTGTAATTTTAATGAGTTTATCCATCTGGAGATTTCTCCACCATCATGCATTAATTTATTCAGTTATATTCAATTATCAAATGAGTGGTTGGATGAGCCACAAACAGACTGGGAGCAAACCTATAACAAGCTAAACTGCTGTACTTAATGAAGAAAAAAGTGAACATGGATAAATCCAGCAGGACGTAAAGGAAGCTGGGCTGAACACTTGCCAGATGAATGAATGAGTAAAAGCAGAGGGATGTCACAATTAGACAAATGTATGTCTTTCATCAGTTTGGAACTAAAACTGTCTGACCACCGACAAACGACTGAGGTTAAAGGAATCCAGACAAGAAGTAAAATGGCAGAAGAAATCAATGCACCAATCTGGATAGGGAACTAAAGCGATGAAATTCCCTGGAACATGTACAATGTTCAGTGGAGACAATCGTGGCCATCTGCACAGGAAGATTGTGGGGCAGCAGCTGAGGACCACAAGAGATTTACACTCACGCAAAGAACACTACTGATAAAAGCTTTGTGGACAAACATCAGCTTCAGCGCTGGCTCTGAAGAACAACACCACTACAAACCCCTGCTGTTTCTGTAATAGGGACAGAAATATTAACTGTACAATGTGACCTATGTGATACCAAAATAGTTTGTCAGTTTTGTGCTACGGCTGAATTAAAAGGTTTTCCTTCAAAATATGCAAAGAGTCCATATTTTCAGAATTTATCCTTTAACGTCAGGCTTATATGCTGGACACGAACCTTTGTTCCTTATTCTGACTGACTAATGGCTGGCTGTTGGCTGCTGGTTCTCCATCTGCTTCTGGAGAACAGACCGAAAGGTTCTCTGTGGGGTCAAGATCTCTGAAGTTTTCTGAAAACAGACTCAAAAGGTCCATGTTCTGATCTCTGAGCCAGACCGTTGTCACTTTAGCCTTGTGACACCAGTGCCTCCACCATGATGGAAATTTCACAGATCATCACCAAGCTGTTCATGAACTGTTGGAGGAAATTGCTGTTGGAGAACGTTTTGATCCTGATCTGTATTTGTGGCTGAGTTTTTGGACAATTTTTAAAGGAATCTTTTTTTCTGTTGGATAAGAAGAAATGCCCCACATGGAGTGAAGCATGATGCTTCACTAGACAAGTGGAAGCGTGTCCCGTTCCACCTCCAGATGTTCCAAACACTCAGAAGTACCTATGCACCAGTCTGCTGTTCTCCGTCTTTGTTCTTTCTGTTCATTTATCAAGTAAGCAGTACAACCCCTTGGATCTGACCCATGCTTAAAGTGGAAATATTTTTAAACACAGCATTGGAATCACTGCAGACACATTACCTTCAGTTTTTACAGAATAAACCGGTTAGGAGAAGCAACCCGGACAAAAGCTCCTTGTTACCTGCTCCTCTTCAGCCCATTTCTGTCAAGCATATCCATCAGAAAGACTGAGACACAGAAATAATGCCAAGTCAGCTGTCTGTCTCAGGCAGGTGGACGTCCTGTCGATGACTAACCTGAGATGAGTTTCTGCCTTGTGTCACATCTGTCAAGCTGTTTTTATTGGCGGACTGACCTCTCAGAGGGCTTTCGGCAGATATTTTCTTGTATTCCTATCGGCACATTGTCTCAGGTTTGCACAAACTCAAACCTTGTTTGAGTTTTCCTTCCTCTTGTGTTCAGGATTGTTTTGGGGGCCGACAGTCTTAGGATTGACTCGGGTTAGACGAGATGAATTAGCAGCTCTATTCAGAGACTCTGTAAGTGAATACATCAGGACAGAAAGGGAGTTTGTGTTGTTTGGAACTGTCTACTCTAAGGTTAACATTTGCTTGTGAATTAATTCATGGTCATCCTAATAAAACCGCAAACTTTAAGAAACAAGCTGCACCAGATTTTCTCAGTTTGGATATAAGAGGAAAGCAGTGAATATTCATTGACCAAAGCAAAAGATACCATGGAAACAAATCTGCTAAACATATCATATCTTTTGTTATTTTGGATGGAGCTGGATAAAGTTTTAAACAAGCCATCTAGTGAGAGGTGCTGGTATGTTACCAGAGGGGTCCAGAATAAATCATGAAATCATGATCATCCATCCACCCATCTTCTTCTGCTTATCCAGGGTGACGTTGCAGGGGTAGCAGTCTAAGTAGGGAGGCCCCGACGTCCCTCTCCCCAGCCACTTGGGCCAGCTCCTCCGGGGGAACCCCAAGGCTTTCCAGGCTTCCTCTGTGTCTCTTCCTGGTGGGACGAGCCCGGAACACCTCACCAGGGAAGCATCCAGGAGGCATCCTAACTCTAGATCGACCTGTAAATTGCCTTTTGACTCAGCTTTCTCTTCACCACAACAGACCGGTACAGCGCCCGCTTCACTGCAGACACAGCACCAATCCGCCTGTCGATCTCCGGTTCCATCTTTCCCTCATTTGTAAACAAGACCCCAAGATACTTTAACTCCTCCACTTGGGGCAGGACATCCTCCCCGAGGCACTCTACCCTTTTCCCAGCTAAAGACCATGATCTCGAATTTGGAGGCACTGATCTATATTTCCAAGAGCAAAGGCCGCTTCACCCTTGGCTACGAACCGCTCCAGTGAGAGCTGTAGATCACACCCTGATGAAGCCAATGGAACCACATCATCCGCAAACAGCAGTGACACAATCCTGAGGCCACCAAAACGGATCCCCTCAACACCTTGGCTGCGCCTAGAAATTTTGTCCATAAAAATTATGAACAGAATCGGTGACAAAGGGCAACCTTGGCGGAGTCCAACTCTCACTGGAAACGAGTCCGACTTACTGCAGGCAATGCGGACCAGACTCTGACACCGGTTGTACAGAGACCTGACAGCCCTTATTAAAGGGTCCGGTACTCCATACTCCCGGAGTACCCCCCACAGGATCCCCCGGGGGACACGGTCAAATGCCTTCTCCAGATCCACAAAGCACATGTAGACTGGTTGGGCAAACTCCCATGCCCCCTCCATGATCCTGCTGAGGGTATAGAGCTGATCCAATTTTCCACGGCCAGGACGAAAACCACACTGCTCTTCCTGAATCTCCACCAAACTAAAACATGAAAACATTCTTTAATCCATTTAAAAGTCTGTTAAACCTTTTATGTTGCTCTTAGCAGCTCCTTCCAATCAGCAGTTAAAGAGTTCAGTTAACTTCAAAAAGAAATTAGCTAATTATGCTCCATCCGTACTTTGTTTAATGTCTGATTAAATTCAGTTTAACAAACTAAAGATTTTACCGTTTTTTTTTCTGTGACCAAAATGAAGGCTTTTAATTGCACTAGTTTGAAGCAACAACCGTTTCCTGAGTTACAGACAGGATAATCCTTCTTGCTTTTTGAATCCTGCAAATCCAATAAAGTCGGGACTTGGCTAATATCGCCCATTTTACATTTAAAGCCAAACAAGCACAGCATATGCTGATGTTAGTCTCCTGAGAATGAGGACATCATAATATTGATTCCTAACTCAGCCTTCGATGCATGAAACGATTACCACCAAAGAAGGAAGCAGCGAAAGCAAAGTGTCCAGCTAGAATCTTGTGAAGAGGAGGAGGTCACAAAACATGTCTGGGAGTCAGTTGCTTGGAGACGCGCCAGACTGAAACTTAGGCAAGTAACAGGATACATTTGATGCTACTGTGATTCCCCACAGTGGTGAATAATTGCTTGTGTACAGCAACAGAACCCTGGCCCACGTAGCCCACCAGCTTCTCCAAATGATACCCCTGAACTGCTCCAACAGGACAAATAAGCACAGTTGTATGTGTTTCTCAAAAGACATCTTTGGCAACATTCTGGAGGAAATAATGTGCGCCAGCTCTCACCAGCCTTGTGACTCTCACGTTATGTAACAGCAGATATAGGAACTATGCTGTGATGATTTGTGTATAGATGAACCCAGAGCTCAGCCAGACACGATAGTAATCTTTTTGTGGTGTTTATTGAATGTGAGAGAATTCAACAGGCAAACAGACAGGTTCCAGGCTGCTGATGATACCAACATCAAAAAGCTGGGCAGACTTAAAAAAACAAAGAACAGGTAAGAAAAGAACAAAATGCAGGAGGGCTCTTACCAATGAAGTGATTGTAAAGTCCCGGCAACAAACTGAAAACTAAGAGAGGTTTAAATAGGCGGGCAGACAAGGTAGCAGGTAGGGACCAATTAACTAAAACCAGGTGGAAATGATCAAGGGAGCAAACAGAACAAGTCTAAAGATACAAATAAGCCTAAACAGAACACACAAAACAGGAAAGAGCTAAATTTAACCAAATAATAAACATAAACCAGAACAGAATATTACATATGCAGCGATTGTGTGAAACATAGTTCCAGTTAACGGACAAATTCATGTACACATATTCAGTCTGTGTTTTACTTGTGAATGTTTAAATGCAATACTGAAAGCTGTAGCCGTCAAAACTGTATTTCCAAGAGCAATGTCTGAAACTCTACAGCCAGAGAGTTCTCACATGTTTTGTACAAAAAAAGGAAAATGTGCTTGGAAGAATTTAGGATACTTTTGTTCAGTTAGTCATTTGGCTCAGGCACTTTTATCAAACGAGCCGATGATGGAGCTGGTAATTGTCTGTGAAAAGGCGAGAGAATTGTTTCAGGAGATTGGCTATTGATTTTTGTTAAATAAAACAATCCATAGATGTCAGCAGAAATGCCGCACTGACAACGGAAACATAGAAACTAGAGACTACTTTAAAAGATCCTGTGATTTTACATCAGAGGGACAACTCATGTTAGATGTTTTGGAGATAAAGCCAGACTGAGATGGTTTGGACTCGTACAGAAGAGGGATAGTAAGGACATTGGTAGAGAGGTGCTGAAGCTGGAACTGCCAGGCAGGGGGCCAAGAGGAAGACCAGAGAAGAGATTAAAGGATGGAGTTAAAGAGGACATAAGTTGGTGTGAGAGAAGAAGATGCAAAAAACAGGGTTAGATGGTGACAGATGACTCAGGCTACCCCTGAAAGAGAAACGCCAAAAGAAGAGGAAGATTTTCTTACCTGAGATTGTCTTCTCTTTCTGACTGCTGATGCCAACAGTTGCTGATTCTGCTAAAGCAGTGACATGAGCTGTAAGCCATCTTCTTCACTTTCACAAATCTCTTCCACTTTTCCTTCATAGCTGCATATTTGGAGAAACCAAGATGGGCTTTTACTTTGTGGCCATGAAGTAGCTGCACATTCCCTGTTGAAACATTTATTTATTTGCAGATCAAATAATGTCTTTTTAAACCATTCTGGTTGCGCCTGAAGCTTTGTAGTAATTCCATTTATGATGAATACCAAAGCCCAGTATCCATTTGGTGGTGACTGATTGTTAGTACATTGGGGGGAAATAAAACAGTTTAAAACTACTCATGTGCTTTTATCAAAAGGTAAAATACCAATTTTGATTAAGTCATGCTGAACCTATCGAGGTTTGTTGGTTTTCTGGATCTATTTAGATTTAACCTCTTAAAAGATGTTTTAGTACCTGATATTTGTGCCAAAATATCAGATGCGGGAAATAGAGATCAGCAACCTTTCTACCTGCTTGGAGTGAGATAGTTTGAGCTCTCTTTCCTTCTCCGTACAATAACAACATACTTCATACTTTTCCTTCTTTAAGAATTCTGTATAGTTCAAATGGCTTTGGAGAGCTATAACTTCAAAATAAATGTTCATCTCAATATTCAGATCAAACAAAATTATTCAACAGATGTATGCTCATACAGCATTACAACTTCTCTTACCATGCATATGCTGAGACCAAACAATTGTACATGACCATAATTAATTAGTAATTTTGTCTTCTTATTACAGTTTAATCTGTTTTCCATGACTGCACACATATCCATAGTCAGCACCCCGGGGTTGACTTCAAATCTTTTACTTAATTTTCCTGTAAAGCCCTGGAAATTACCTTGTGTATGACTGATTTTATGTATATGCATTTCCCTTTTCTTGTCTATATTACATTTTATGTAGAGGATTAGAGTTATACTTCCATTGAAAAGTATTTTGGAGTTACAGTTGATGTATAGATGATAAAAAACAGTGTTTTTTTTTTTTTTTTTTTTTTGCTCTGATGGTAGAACAGCAAAGGAAAGGAGGCAGAGAGAAACCTGGATCTTAATGAATCTGTTGCTGCAATAATGAACAGCACCCTCTCACAAAGCAGCTAAATGAAGTCAGTATCTTTGGCAGAGCAACACAACATGGCATTCATGCTTGTAAATCAGGCAGAACTGAATAGAGGTGGACTGAATAGGAGGGAAATGAATGGAATTAGCAGAGGCAGGCAGAGACGGAGAGGGAAAGTGACACGTTAGCAGAGCCTGTAACACAGTTTTCAATGGAGCTTTAACCTGAGTGTGACCTTGTGCTAACACAGACTCACTTTTGTTGATGGCTGGTCCATACACCTCCTCACGGCTGCACATTAGGAGTCCAGGACGGGATATTCATGAAAAAACATGGGACTTGCTTTATTTTTCAGTTTGGGTTTAATGGATCTTGGCTGAGTGGTTGAAAATTCATCAGCCAACAGAGGGAAAAGTAAATGGCATGTTCTGTGAGCGCTGAGTTCTTACTTTTTATTAAAGTAATTTCTCAGGATGTTGAGTTACTTTGAAATTTTCACCTGCAGTAATGTCACACCGGATTTCACACGTGCAAACAAGGAATCTAGGGTGGATTTGACGTGGCATATGGAGGCGGAGCAACATACAGCTGGCTTTTGTCAGGTTAACGGAGTGCAGGCTTCATTTTAAATGACACATTTATCTAAGAGAAGCTTTATGCTGTCATTTTCCCTTATCTGGCAGTTTAAGACTGTGTGTGTGTGTGTGTGTGTATACTATGCTATACTACTATATATATATATATATATATATATATATATATATATATATATATATATATATATATATATATATATATATATATATATATATATTGCACTACGCAGCAGATGTAAGTACAGTCAAAGATTAATTTGATCTTCAGGCTCCATGGCATCAAGGATTAACAGTTTGTTGACACCAGAACTCAAGGCAGTAATAACTTAAGTGGATCTAAAAAGCATCCATGCCCTCGTTAAAATGTCACCTAACTATGACGCAAAACAATTTGACCCTCGTTAATATTTTCAAAACATGTTCAAAAGCTTATGTAACATCTATTCTGCATAATTAAACCGTTCAAGTGAAAATCAAAATGGAAAGCGCCAAACACTCGCACCCGCCCATAAGGTAATACTTAATTAAAGCTTCTTTTAATTCACTTTCAGCATTCAGTCTGCTGAAGTTTAAATCTACCATTAACTGCAGCACATTTCACGAAGCCAAAATAGAGCTTGCTGCCGCAGGTTATTTGATTTCTTCACATGTGACTCTAGAATATGTTGGTATTCAGAAGAGTAAACTCTGTGACAACCCTTTTTCTCTAAGCACTGCACCCTCTGATCTTGAGGTGAACTTGTTTCTGTAGAATGAAGGATTATGTTTTTTTTTTTTTTTTTTTTTTAATATGGCCTTTAAGCCCTTCCGGGAACAATGGGTTACAACTGTTTCCTCTCTAAGGACCTTCTGGCCTTCATTTATGGCTCCCACTTTAATGCTCCACAGCAGTAAACTACCAGAAGTAGTGTCTTTATGGGGAATTATAGCAAATCGATTGTGCTATTGTTTTGAATTCAACGCTTATTAATGCAGAAAAGCCCCAAATCAGATGAGTTCTTGCTGTTTTCTTGCATGCATTCTTATACAACAATGATTTTGCAAGTGGAACAGGACATATTTACAGTCGAACACCAGGAACTTTTACTCAATTTATAAAGTTTGGTGCTGTGGCTAAACTAGCTTTAAAGTGACCGTTAATATTATTTAAATGTAAATTCCAATCTATGGATATTGTTGATTGTTCAAAGAATCACTCAGTCCTGACCCGAAATGTTCTGTCTCTTTGAATCCCGGTCAGAATGCCGTTGGTTTTCCTCTTCTGAATCCTGCCAAGGTTTTGCTATCGGATATAAACTAACAAGTCATCATCAGAGACAATTTCTTCCTCACCGTCCTCCCTGAGGTCGGGGAGCAGGAGGGAAACGCAGGGAGGAACGCAGATGGAGGGGAAATTAAACAATGTTTCTCCTTTGCCTCGCTGCAAGGCCTTAGCTTATCAGTAGCTTACAGATTGAGACAACAAGAGGAAAGAACATGACTGCCCCGCTACCCTCAGTTTGTCTTATTTGTTGCTTATTGGTGCAGAAAATAAAGGATAAAGAAAGCATTGTGGTGGGCACATTTAGGCAGGAAGCCCAGTGAAAAACAGACACTGCTGATACGGGCTGCCTGTGACATTTCGCCCTTCAGGATTTGCTCGTAGTTACACGCTCAATTGGACGCCTCTGATGGGAAATAAGGATAAAGTGCAGTGTTAAAAAAAAAACACAAGATGTAGTAGTTGGAAAGATGTTTATCTTTAATAGCCCAGTTCTGAAAAAGCCAGTGTTGAAACACAAGGCCCGGCGGCGAAAAGAGAAGAGATTATCTTTAATTAATAATCTTAAGGCTTAGTCTCTTGTCAGACAAACAAACACTATCAGATGCCAGACTCACTGGCTAATTCGGAGTTCATTATGAGACAAAAATAACGGCAACAGTGAAAAATAAAAGATTAATCCTGTGAGGATGTATGCTGTATGGATCAAAAACATTAATCAGGCGTCTGCTGAAAAGACATTTTTCGCTCTATTGTCGAAAGGCTGCTGACGGAGAGAAATAACCTAAAGGTTTACAAGCAGCAGACAAGATAAGAGGTCTTTAGACGCTACAAAATGTTAAAGAAAGAAGCTTCTTTAAATGTCAAGTTTAACATGGCAAGTCATCCTATTTGATGCCACCCTTTAAAAAAAAGGTGAAAGTAGTTTTATCCCATAATTCTTTCAGAGTGAAGCTGGTAAAGTTAAAAATATTAGGTTTAAAGGACTAAGTTGTCGGGATTGCAGCAAATAAGATAAGCTTGTTTGAATTTTAAGCTCAAACCTCAATCACATCTTAATGTAAGTGTAAACCAGCTTTTAAACCTTTCCATTTTGGCTTCATGTTTCTGTAATAAATAATGACATTTTGGAAACTTAAGGTTTGATTTAAATAATTTTCAGAGCCTGATAAAACCCATCTATACATGCAGGAGGATTTTTAGAATACTGCGGTTGTTGTAGATATTTCTTCAATGTCACATTCAAGTCAAATCGTACAGGAGATCTGAGACATTGAAATAACTGAAACCTAAATTATTTAATAGTATTAAGTAGTTCCTACATGAAATTATTTTACTTTTGTACCATGGTTATTTCAAACAATTAAATCTCACTGAAACTATTAAGATGCTGCAGCAGTCAGAAAACGTCAAATGTGCATATGCACATATGGATACTATACATATGGAACACCCATCTTTAAGCACAAAGGACAAACATAGTGAAAATGAAATTTAAAATGCTCTTGGTAAAAAAAAAAAGTTCAATACAATTCTCAATGATTGAAACAAGCTACATTGTAGTCTGCTTTAGGACTCAGGGTTGAGCAGGTGAATGGTTTGAGGGAAGAAACTCTTCTCCGATTAAGCAGTTTTAGTTTTCAGTGAGCAGAAATGTGATGGTAGTGGTGAGAAGAAAGGGAATCTGGGAGGCAGTTAGAGGAACTGTTTTGGCCCTTGACCTGCAGCACCTGGGTAAATATCCTGAAGGCCAGCGAGGGAGGTTCTTATGGTCCAGTCAGCTGAGCAGCATACCCTTTTAAGGACCAGCATGTCCTGCCTGTTGAGCCTCACTATCCAGGTGGATGCTCCCACACAGGATGCTCTGGACTTTACGTGTGTAAAAGTGGGTAATCCAGGCTGAGAAAGTAAAAAGCCTGTCTAGAGATTAGCTCCAACCATGTTCATTTCAAGCTCCACAGCAGAGACAGAGACTAATATTTGGAACAGTGGTTTTAAATTCCTGTCCTCGAATTCCTGCACTGCAACTTTTAGATTTGTCTCTGCTTCAACACATCTGACTCAAATATGAGATCATTAGGAGAGCTCCGCAGAGCTTGACTGCATCCCATTGTGGTGGTTTAGCCATTTTATTTGGGTGTACAGGGCAAGGGACACATCTAAAAGCTGCAAGACACAAGCATTCAAGGATTTGACTTTGGGGCCACTGGTTTAAAATCACCTGGTTAAGTAAAAAGTATGAAGGAAAACTCTGCAGGGTTTTTACTTTCTGAAGCCAGATTTACCCACCTCTGTGTAAAAGTTCCTCTGCTCCTTAGGAGGAACCTGAAAATCTACCAGTCATATTAAGGGGTACAGGCCCTATCCTACCTTTTGCAGCATTGTACTCATGTGCCACATCATATCCTGTGAGATGCTCACTCCCAGATAATTGAAATGGTCCGGTCTTTCCAACTCACAGCTACAACTGCAAACTGAGTGGACTGCTGCTTGCTGCTGAGGTCCACTCTCTTCTATTTGTTTTAAATCAGTCCACAAAGCAAACGCCTCCCTAAGAATATGATCAGTTATGATCAGTCTGGTAACAGTCAGGCTGTTACCAGACCATAAAGGGTACTTTGTGCCTCCAAAAGAGTTCTGGTTTTATCCATGGGTTTCTTGTCGGAGGTAGGAAGTCTTGATAACCTCCAAAAGATCCCTCCTCATCTGGGATGAATCTTGATCCAATTCTTGAACTACTACTACTAATAAAATATAATACATTTTATTTTAAGTCAAAACCACAAGCAAGACACAAAAAAAACAAAAACTGAACCTATATAAAACCAGTTCATTTTAGATTAATCCAACAAATACCGGTTCCAGAATGATTGCACGTCCCAGCGTATCAGCCCACATTTTCCTCCTATTGTCTTTCCTAAACTTCAGAAAATTGTAATCAAGTCAAAGAAGCAATCTTTGTAAAACATCTTAACAGCTAACAATTTGTCTGTTCACAATGGCTTATGGGCAGAATCTGCTGTTTGATGGATGTGACAACACCACCCATTGAGCGACTAATTTAACTTGCCATGTTTTGCGATCTGTGGGGTCCATCCTGGTTAAGCATCTTGGAACGTCTGCGAAGTGAATGCAGACATGAGGTTTAGTCAAAGAAGACAGATGAGAGTTGAACTGGCAACCGCTGGGGGAGCCTTCACAGCCTCATGTGTGAGTCTGAGCTGCATACTCAGCAGGAGATTATTGCACCAATGCCTGTGGGGCAGTCGTCGCCTAAATGATTTCAGACTAGCTGTGAATGTGTGTTCCTGGGCGTGTGTTTGTGTATGAGTCATTGGGTGGATGCGTGCACAACATTGTGTTTTCCTTTTGTTTCTGTGTGTTTCGGTGACGGGTTTATCACCTCCAGGCAGCCAGTTAATCTATTATTGAGCATTGCTGCTAAACAAATTAATTAGGACTTGAGGTTGAGACGAGTGAATGGTGCTGCGCAGCTCAGTGGGAGTCCAAATGTTACACACTGAACTCTGGCTTTTATTTGATCTGAGAATCTGGTTAGCAACCCGGTAACCTGGTAATCAAGCATGGCCTTTAACATTCACTTAACACGTAACCTGAATACTCCCTGATGGAGTTCATCATCTCAGCATGACCAGCACTCGGTTGTCCGATACAGTGGGTGAAGGGATGTTTTTGGAAAAAAAGCTTCAACATTGTGTGAAAAAAACATCTGGGTTTGAAATTATTTATCACATGTTTTATGTGAAGTGAGAAAGATCAACCAAACAGAACCAGAGAAAAAACAGATTCTTCACGCAAGGAATAAACCTGTTTACTCCAGAAAGAATCCAGTCATTTTTGCATGATTTCAGTGTTAAACATTCGACAAATGTTGTTGTTTTTTTGTGCACCACGCTTATGTTGAACTTGTCTCAAACCTCTATGATTTAGCATGGTGTTTAACATGGTGACCAGTTAAAATATGCTAGATTAATCAAAGCGTCATGTTTTGCGGCAAACTTCTGACCAACATGCAAGAAACTCTCAGGAGACAATAATCAATGTCTTTAATGTTTGTTGAGAAGGTTCAGAATGGTTTGTCGGAAGGAGAGTGCACACAGACAATAGAGCACTGTGGGATAGGAGGGGAGAAGGTGAGTGGAGCTGAAGACTTCAACAGTGTTGAAATCTTGAAATAGTAGTTGATCTTAGCTGTAGATGGTTTACCAGAGAGAAGTGGTACAGTCTGGAATTGCTGGTTTGTGTGGCAGGCTGGTAGATACAAAGCTGCAGGAGGGATGTTGGAGGGCAGACAGGTAGGGTGGGAGGATATGATGGGGAGAGGAGCTTTGCTAATCATGGAAGTAGCCAACCGGAGAGTATGGCATAAACAATACTGAGCATATTATCTAGGTGGAAGCTCAGACAGAGTGGTCTGGTGGTAATCTTAAAAGGAAAACCTTGGAGACAAGCAGAGAGGTCAAATTAGCAAGAACGAGGGAAATAAATACTTGAAACTACAAGGTGAAACTCAAAGGGCTCGAGGTACCACAAAGGTTGACACTCAGGTAAAGAATGATCATGAGCAGTTCATCTTTAATCTCCTGCAAACGAGGAAGATTGAAAGCAGGTTCGCTGTGAGGCATGTTCCCAGTGCCCGGAAAACCTCCAAAAAGGATACATTCAGGAGGCATCAGAATCAGAAGCCTGATTCCTTTTGATGTGAAAATGGAGTGGTTGTACTTAAAATAGTTCAAACTCCTTTGAGATGAAGGAGTTCCTAACTTTTTATCCAAGGCTGAATCTGATCATCTTATAGACGGAGCTCATTCCAGCAGGTTGTACCCAGGATCTCACTCTTTCAGTCATCATTCCAATCTTATGACCACAGGTGGGATTGGTAAATTTGAATCTTTACTGTTATGATGTTTGGGAATGGGTATTAGTTCTGTATTAAGTCTGTATTTTGATTACTTCTGAGTTATTTGCAATCGTTTAAAGGGTCTTGCCATATTCAAGCCATTCCCTTGTCTTTAGTTTTGTAGCTTGTTCTTGTTCTAAGACTTAAAGGAGTTGACTTCCATTCCATCCTCTAACCACTTTGCAGCATTGCAATGCAAACTTGCATTGTTTATATGCGAAAAATGACTGTATCGGATTGAAGTGTATTTGAATTGAAAAATAAAAAATAATTAAAGAATCTGCTCATGATGTGCATTTACATGAACCAGGTCTTATTCAGAATAAAAGCAGTCTGACATGCGCTGAAATAACAAACTTCCCTAAAAAAACAGAAGAAAAAGTTGTATTTTCATCTGTGCTGAAAAAAAGCAAAGTATGTTCATTTTGTGCCTTCGGAATGAACAGAATGGAGCAGTGCCATCTTTTAAGATTGGTTGAGATGTTACTGCACTCCCTATTGAAGCTACAGACTCAGCAACAGATGCTGTTGGTCTTCCTGCGTTACGAAATTTACATTTTGTTTCCTTGACATAGTGTCTAGCCATGGAAATCACATGGGCAGTTTTCTCCAATCCAAATTATATAATTGAAACAAGTGTTTGGGTGGACATAATGAAGATTAAGAATCAGCATAATCAAACTGTTTCATTTGGAATATAATTTCAGTCTGATTGACCTTAATCCAATTACAATATTCCAAATGGCGAGTGTTTACATGACACATTTTTATTGCTATTGGCCCGTTATTTGAATGACATGTCCATGTAAGCATAGCTACCAAAGATCCTGGAGTAACGATGGTAGCAGAACTACATCATTTACAAAGAGGAAAGAGATGTGGAGGTTCCTTAGCAAGACACCCTCTTCGTCCAGCATGTCCTTGAACACCTCCAGCAGGATCTGATGACAGCCATCACTGGAAACGTGCTCAATTTTGTGAATTCAGGATTAGCTTGCCATGAGAATTTCTTTTTTTCTAGTGTCTCCTTATGTTTTGCATTTTGTTTACTTTTTATTTCAGCGTTTATTTTGTGTGTCTTGTTAATAGTCTCCATTTTAAGATTTGCAGATTCCTTTGTTATGTGTTTAATATAGTTTCCTGGTTCCCTGTCTTTCCCTTTGGTGTTCAGTTTGTTATTTCTAGCCTTTTCTCCTCAGCTCATATTTCCCCAAAGTGTTACCTACTCCCTGTCCCATGCTTCAGTAATCTCTGTACTCACTTATTGCTGGATTCTACTGTTGTTCCTTGTTATTCCTATTTTCCTTCATATATTTTTGTCCATTGGACCTTTTAAAGATCTTATTTAGTTTTCTAATAAACTCAAGATTCTTACCTGCAGTTGAATCCTCCTCCTACTCCACAATTCTTGACATAAGGGACATGGTTACAAGCCCTACCCAGATCCACAAAGCACATTTGGACATGTTTGACATATCTGTTTATTATTGAGCTTTTTGTTTTCCTCCCACACTCCAATTTGGAATAATTTCCCTTCCTTGTCTGCTTGGATATGTGGTTTGGATTTCCTGCTCCTTCATACTTCTCACTCCAGTAATTGTGTTAAAGTATTAAGTTTAGCTCTTAATTATGTGTTTGGGTTTTTCAATGTTTTTTTTTTTTGGTAAGCCCTGTAGAAGGAAGAGGTTGAATGACCAGCGGGTCATTATTATTTAGGATTAGAGGCTCACTGAGGGGTTTTATTTTTGTGCTAAATTCTACACAGTAATGGCACACAGATTTCATTAAAGCCCAAAAGTATTGTGAATAGAGTTGTGGTATTCAGCATTTTATAATTATTGCTTTGGGCCTTGAAGTTCATGACTTATTGTACATTAATTACTTTAGTAAACCAACCCATTCAGGATTCATTGTTTTGTTGTTTTATTATATTTAGGAAATAAAAAATACAAACTATTCAAATACAAGTTGCCTCGGTAGATTCTTTTATGTTTTGAAGGATACCAAGTCTGACCTTAAAGCCTGAAGTTTCTTTTCAATTCAATCAAATCATGAGTGGAAAAAACGCTTTAGGAGGAAAAATTGTCCTGTTCTCTCCCTCTCTCTCTCTCTATTTGCCTTTCCAGTGTAGGTTTGTTCTAATTCCTCAGACTTTAAGCCGAGCCTCTCCCACTGAGCATCACTTCAAATAAGACAAACAGTGAATACAAATGTCAGTGTGAAGTGTTTGCACACTGAATTGGAGCTCATTCTGTTTCTGACTCGGCTG
This sequence comes from Fundulus heteroclitus, assembly GCF_011125445.2. Taxonomy (NCBI): domain Eukaryota; kingdom Metazoa; phylum Chordata; class Actinopteri; order Cyprinodontiformes; family Fundulidae; genus Fundulus; species Fundulus heteroclitus. Next base: position 9,314,620 of record NC_046371.1, on the reverse strand, counting down.
GTTGTCATTCCGGGGAAGCGACAGTGAAACACGTGTCGAATGAGTGATGGAAATGCGGAACGACGGGCTGAAACATTGACCTGGTCGTTGGCTTTGTTTTCCGGGGGGCGTCCTGTCTGCATGGCAGACGAACGTAAACGCTCGAGCTGTAGGTCGGCATGAATGGAAGCACTGGACTTATTAGACATTTTTGTAAATATTCTTTATGCTTGCTGTATACTACTTAAATCTATGGATGGCTGGATGGATGGATGGATGGATATGTCAGAACAATAAACAATTCTGGGAGTAGACAGGGTCGCAGCTGTGTGCCCGGCAGCGCTCATCCTCATCGTCGTCTTTGGGCTGTCTTTAAATAAAGCTCAGTCAAAAAGCCTGGGGGTTGTGGCACGGGGGGGTAGGATGTCTGATTGAAGGGGCTTTACTCGGTGTGAGGCGAGGTCGGCTTGGTCATTGTGGTGCGACGATGAGTGCCCTTGTTGAATGTCTGTTGATATCAGGAGATGAATGCAGTCGGGACAGATGGGTCTGAAAAATGAAATAATAAATACAGATTCATTGTTTATGCATTGAATTCAGGAGGATTTGGGTCCCAGGTAAACTTTTCTTTCTTAGAGAATTGCTCCAGCACGTTCTGCCTATTTTAATAGGAAGCAACGGGAACATGGGGAGATATTCCCTCCAGGATTAATGTGCAGTATTCAGACAGTTACTCCACTCTGTTGTTGTGAATAAAGGAGCCACGCTGAAAGGTGAAAGCTTTGATTCACTGGTCCATCTACATGGTCGAAACATTGCATAGATGAGCAAATGAACGACATCCTGGAGTTAGTCAGCTGAAATTAGCTTTTACTGTAGAGTATCTGATTTTTCAATCAGACTTCATGCTCTATACCTCAGTTTTGACATAATAAGTGGCTGTATGGCTGTATAGAAGCATGGAAGGATGTAACCCTATGCATTTCAAATTAATGTAAATATGATGCATATATGATTTATTTGATACAAAATAATTAAAATCAGCACATAAACCCGGCCAAACAAAAACAACACAACCTAATTATTGCTGCGATATAGGCAATGGCCGGTATGGGACTCTTATTGTATGATATAATGGAGTAAAAAAATAAACACAAAAACCTATAACATAAATTATTTTATTTATTACAGCAAAGCAAAAATGCTTCTTACTGTTAACTTAAATATAAAAATCAATGTTATGGAATGAAAAGAAACTTAAATGGAATAAACACTTGCTAAATTTAGTAGTTTTCAAATAAATGTGTTTTGTGTGCTACTGTAATAACATATTGTTCTAATATCCCCTTATTTTGATGTTTATACATTTACTAAACTGCATGTTTTAAATCTACAATAAATACCTCTTCATTTATTGAGTAACACATTAATATCAAAGTGGCATTAGTTAGTTAATTTTACAGCCATTCAGTTTATAGCTTGCCCACTGTAGTTTTTAAAAAGAAGTACTTTAATAAGAGTGAAGGTTGGCACTCTTTCACTTTCGGCACCATGACTTTTTTTATTAAAATGTTTCCATACAGTCATACTTGTCTTTCTTGCAAACGAGGGGAGAGTTGAGCAGCCCTTAATCAGCCCACTGACTGGCACTGAGCAATTATAGGTATGTGTGTGTGTGCCAAAGAAAATTAATTACAGCCCTTTATTTGGTGTCCCATAAACAGATTTTAAACTGCAGGAGTGGCATGTAAAACAATTTTTAAACTATATATTTTTGAAACCTTGCTATACTCTTACTAAGATGTTTTCATTCATGGTGTTGATTGGTAATAAACCTGCAGCTACTTCATACAACCACACTTGAAAGAAAGGCCGATCAAAACTCAAATGCTGAACCAACACAAGCAGAGCTGATTGATTTCAGATAGGCAGCTGTTTGTGTCTTTTTACCATAAGCCAGACATCACTTCATGAGTTCCCTCCATGTTTTACATCTGGACTCCATCATGGGGATGTTTTTGACCCTAAACACAAATAACTACAAACACTTCCTGAGGCTGACAGCATCTGTCAACCCCTCTGCTGCCTGATTCCCTCTGATGACGGACCAGCCTGTCGTGCTAGCAAGCCAGCGAGTTAATGCTGACAGACAGAAACCTCGTTAGCATTATAGCATCTGCCAAAGGGCGAGCATCTATTGTTAGCGCGATAGCAGGGCCTTGGAGCGAACGGTTATTCTCAGTGTGACACCGCTCACAGGGGCCAAAGTTGTTGAGAGGATGCTAGCTTGGGCCATAGAGCTCTGAGGACGGAGCAAGGACAGACAGGCACATTGAGCAAGGATGCCTGTCACTTTGGTCCTTATGGATGAAAAGTTTAAGGGGTGGGGGTGTGGTGCATTGTGACCGGTAAAAGAAAAGGTGTTTGCCGATTAATTTGTGATGTACTCTTACTTTCAATATATGGGGTTGATGTTGCAAGATTACTTAACAGGTTGACAATACATTGAAGCATCTAGCTGGGTGAATGCCAGGATTAAAACATGAATAAACTAGGGAACCCAATTCATGGGGTCACCCTCTCAATTAAAGCAACACAAACCAATACCTCTAGGGACAGTTTAGTTCAACTGACCTTAGATCTGGCTGATTTTACAATGACTTGACCTTCTAAAAGTCAATGAGGTCACTTGACCCTGTCACAAAAACCTGCAGGTAATTTTTCTTTTCTGTTAAATAAAAATTACATCTGACAGCAGATTGGGGGGGGGGGGAAGAGTTGGACTGAATTTATAGAAAACAGAAATAGAACATTTTTTTAATGATTATGCTGTCTTTGCAGTTGGGGAGTCCTCATCTAAACTATTGAAAGAGATGCACTTACTTGTAATTCAAAGTTCCTAAAAATATTTTAACCATTATCTATTATAACAACTTCAATAAAGACAGGAATATTTTTTTTGGATTGAAATGCTTCTTGTTTCCACTCACCAGTACAAGAATGTGAATACGTTGTCATACCCCTAACATTTCACTTTATAGGTCTCCATTAACTAAAAATAGTCTTTTTCTGCACAGTGAGATGGTACCAAAGAATCCCAACTGGAAACAGGATTAATCCATTCATTATGAGCCAGATGCTGCTGCTATTTTATTTATCCTATCTGGCAGTTTTCCATGATTTGTGAACTTTTTTTGTTAGAAGTTTAAGCTTAGACCATTTTCCAGGCAGTTTTGCTTTGTCTAAACCTACATGAAATGCATATGTAGTAAAAACCATTGATTGGATGTAGATGAGGTCTGAGTGTAACCTCAAGGTGGTAAATCAGGTTTGTTAGTCAGTTGGATACATTTGGATTCTGCCCTCTATGCAAATAACTCGACTCTTAGGTCAGTAATTTTTAATGCAAATAATAAAGGTTTTAAGGTGTATGTAAAAGCATCAGGGTGTAGTTTTATGAAATATTTAGCAACAGGAGTTTTATTGAAATGGCAGTAATCTACTTTATTCTTGGCAAACATAGTATTGTGACATAATCTTTGTTTCAACAGAGCTTTCTGTTACAGATAAGAAAATTTACTGCTCAAAACCTCCCAGGAGCTCACTTACAAAATCTGAATTATTTTCTTAAGATGTCTTGCTCCACCTAACGAGCTTTTGGTTGGTAGATTTATCTTCTGATCTTGCGTGAAAATCAAAAAGCGGTAAATCAGCATCTATTGTCCAGACTCTGTAAGAACAAGAGCAGTGATTCATTATCAGATCTCAGTCAAATTGCCTGCTGGTGGAGGTCAGAGGTATGGGTGACTGATTGTAGTGTAAAATGCTTTGAGGTCGTTTAACTAGTCACGAGTGCAAGCCGTTTACTATATGTCCTCCACAAAATGCTTTCAGTTGTGGACTGATTTCTATTTATTTATTCAAACATATAAAACAATAAATCAAAGAAACACATTAACATACGAAAGATGTCCAAGCGGGTATTCCTACTCCCTTCTAAATTACATCAAGTCAAATGTATTAATTCAATTTAAATTTTCAGGTCTCGTCCATTTTCAGTACAAGTCCATAAAAAAAATGCCTTTTTTTACAATGCAACTAATAAGTACAAAGACAGCATACAACATGTTACATCATATATCCCCCAAGAATGTGAATGTTTCACAATTTACACAAGATGTACACCAATGCACTTACAAAGAAATATTGTACAAAAATAACCCCTCACACAAACAAACAACAACGTCCACAAAAGACAACATCAAAATATAAGAAGGGAACCCGAAGGTGTAAATAAACAATATTCAATATCCAAAACAGGGAGAAAAACCCAACAAAAACAAAGAAAAAATAGCTAAACTCAACACAAAAACAACAACTGTGCGTTACACCTAACAAATATTAGTAGGTCAGTTATGATGCTTGAACACTGTACACAACGATGAAAGGCAGTGTGTGTACTACGAGGATGTGCCAAGGCCCTGAGCGGAGACATGCCGCAGGAACGGTTGCCAGATCTTATCAATTGTCACCAGAATCGCTCAGAGAGTATCAGATTACTTTTTTTATTTTTTTTTTATTTTTTTTTTATTGTTAGTGTTTTATTTTAACTAATCATTCAGCCCATTCTACAGATTCATCCCACACACACAGACACACACATCATCATCTTTCTGGTACAAAAGCAATGCTTTTGAAAGTTAGGCTCTCCTCGTTAACCTCTAACTGTTCAAAACGCTCTTGCTGCAAAACACGGTAACACATTTTTGTGCTTTACACATAATTTGTGCTGCTTTGTATCTAACCAGTGTCACAAGTCTCAAAATTTGTGATTTTGGGTTTAGGCAATACTTCCTAAACCCCACGTTGATTATCCCACTTCATGTTGTATTGTTGTTTTAAAATAAAATGTTCAGCTCTGGACTTTAAGGTCAGACTTCACTCTGTCTCTTCTCTTTTCCTCTTCACTGGAGCTGCTTATTAAAGGCAACAAATCTTTCAAACAAAAGGCCACATCAGGGACTTTTTCTGTCTCCCTCGGTTTGCCCTAAAATGTTAACTTTTCAAACATTTAGCTGAATAAACGACCTTATTAAAATGGGTTTTTTTTTGTACCCACTATCTTTAGCTTCATGAGCGTTATGAGTTCATGGGCATAACTTGGTAATTACGATGACTTTTGGGATTGTTTTGTCTATGGAACAATAAGATTTAAAGCAAGCTATTTTTGATTGACACCTGCCTTAGCCTGTCATGGTCAGCCGTCCCGGATGTCCTCATTGTTGCCCTCAGCAACACTCAGACCGCTCTCCTTTGGAGCAAATTTTCTGGGTGACAGCATAGACGCTGCACGATTAAATTCGGTCTGAATCCTGCAGGAGCAGAACATAAGACTTTAGCGTGCACAATGACTTGTGCCGCAGCAAGTATTATTTGTCTTAATCCCAGGCTGTGAGGAGCTCAGCATGAAGTAATTTGATTATTTCCATTGTGTGGGTGAGGATTTACTATAAGGAAGCCCTTTGTGTGAGACGGGGGGAAGTGTGCTTCATCAGCTACACAGCATTAGAAATGTACATCAGTTTACTGTGAAGACAAGGCCACTTTATCTTCTCCAAGCTGAAGATTTGCTGTTCTGTGTTGTATTTGAAAAAAAAAAAAATAGGAGACTGAAAAAAAATAGTAAATGTGCAACCTGGAGGAATTTGTATGAAATTGCAGCCAAACCCAGGAAAAAAGAAGTACAGTGGAAAAAAGGAAAAGACGGTTTGGTGTGTCTGCAACATGAGCTCGGTCTCACTGACCTGCATTTCTGGGTGACATCTTGAGCTTAAAAACAAGTCAGACACTAAGACAAAATGTTGTTAGAAAGAGAGAGAGAGCCATGTGAATGAAGTGGGCAGAGGTGAAAACAAGCTAGGAGGGTGGAGGGATTCACCCTGACAGAGAAATGGAGACAGACTACAAGTTTTTTTTCTTTTTTGTGGCTTTTTCTTGAAAGTAATACAAAAATGGCAAATCGAGGATTTGGTCTAACACAACAGAGAATAAATGTGCACTAGACCTATGGGGTATCATCACCAAGGATCTTTAACATTTGGTGCACTGAATGGTTGTTCTGACATAAGTTTAAAATTAAAATGCAAATGGAAATGAGAAGCAGAAAAGAGAAATCCAATGGAAATGGAAAGTTTTGGCTATTTAGACCTTATCCACTGAAATATTTTTTTAAAGGTGAGCTCACACTGAACGCGGATGTGGCAGGCCAAGCAACAGATTTATATGATATCCCTATGCACAGGTGCAACACTGGAGGGTTGTGACATAGCTGTTTTCATTCAACATGGAAGACAAGCTGATAGTGGCGGTCTGCGGTTACCCTGAGTTGTATGACTCAACCAATTACCACTACCGGGAGAAAAGTGAGTGGTGAGGCTGGAGTTGCAGTTAAGTGAAAGCATTACTAGATAGCGCTACAGTACTGCTGTATTTCTAGCTTGTCGTCTGCTGTGCGGATGGTCGGTGATAATGTTAGGCGAGCGACAGCAAGTAAGAGTGGGCACGTTGATACGCTATTTGCGTTTAATACAAAAAATAGGAGACTGAAGAAATCGCAAAATCGCATGTTTTGTGTCGCCAGAATTGCTTCTGTGGAGTTGCTTAGTGTCGATTTTGTGTCACATCGCTCCTGTGTGGCACACCCGCATATCATTCTGCTTCCTGGTCCAACCACAACAACAACAAATGTTTTTGTGTCAGATAATCATCCACAAAAAGAGCACTGAAAATGACCCCAAGAAATGCTGTAGTTGTCCAAGTCCTGTAAGTGGCACTGACACAGGAATATGTCACAAACATAGAGAAAGCGAGACCAAGGATTTGAGGACATGTACAACACTAATATGGCTGTGGCTGAAACTTAGCGGTACGGTTATGGATCATTATTTTGAAATGGTGTCATGCTTGTTTTTCCCACAAAGTCTGACGCCAAGATTTCTTGCTCTTGAGGACCAATTTCTGCAAAAATAGGTTCCTAAGCTCCCATTTCCATGTTTGTGCTAAAGCAAAAATTATTAAACGTTTTTATTTATTTATTTTTTCATTTAAAAGAACATGCCCAGCTTAGAATGACTTTCCAAGCTGGAATTATGATGTCACATTTATCCCTATCTGCCGCGGATTCAGGCGGTGGCGCAGGGGGCGCGCGCACCCCCCTTTTGGAGACCAAAAGTATTTTTTAAAGAGCCCGAAATTTTAAACATCCTTCATAGAATTACGATTAAAAGCCAGTACCTGTCATTTAGAACGCACTGTGACGCCGGCGCGGCATAAATTGTCGTCGCAATCACCGATACTGGCGGCGGCATTTAGTGCCCAAATATGGGCAGTAATGGCGGCCTGACGTCACATCCTGTGTTGTTTCTTAGCAGAGGCACTGCGCTCACACAGGTGTGATAAACAACAATTATTTCAGATTCCCAGAGGACTTCACCATTGAAATTTTCTAGAGCTATTATTGAAGCAACAATGCCCACGTGCATGGCGGTTTGATGTTGCAATACATCGGGTAAAAGTGGAAAAAACATCTCAAAAATAAGGAGACCGCTGCCGCAGCAGACAGATTCAACTCACATCATTCCTTTTTGGTCTCCTTGCCTCAAACTGGTATGGCTGGATTTTGTCAAAAATCAGGTTGCTGTCAAGAAAGTCTTCTATATATTCCAAATCGCTCTCAGATGATGATGATAAATCCATGAAACTCCATCACTATCGCTAAATAATCACTCTCTGCCGCACCGGTCGTCGCCATGTTGGATAATAGCGCGCAGTGACGAGCATGTTCTTCTTCTACTTCTTCTTCTTCTTCTTCTTCTTCTTCTTCTTCTTCTTCTTCTTCTGTTGTGTTTTCTGGCAGTTTACATCCTGCGTGCATTACCGCCATCAGCTGGACGGAGATGTAATTTAGAAATATATTTTCCTATATATCTTTATATCTTAATGAAACTAAATTATATCTATACTTACACACTCACACACACATACACACTAAATCCTCCCAGCTAACTCTGTATCTTTTAAATATTTAATAAGTGCTTTAAATATTTTATCTGATTGATGCTTCCCTAATAAATCAGCCATCTTTACTGAACTCCCCAATACCCTTTCCAGTTCTTTCCTCTCTTTTATATATTTTCTACAATAAATCAAAACATGTTCTACTTCTTCGATTTCTCCACAATAAGAACAATTACCTGTTGGATGTTTCCCTATTATTTTTAAACCAGTACTTAAACTAGTATGCCCTATCCTCAACCTGTTTATCTATATTTCCTCTCTTCTATTCATTATACTATTATATCTTATGATAATATCTTTCTGTATTTTATATAAATGTCTTCCTTTTTCTTCTAAATTCCATCTCTCCTGCCATATATTATTTATTTTATCTTTAATAATTACTTTTATTTCTTTTCTACTTAGCGGGACATCATATTCAATTTCTCTTGCCTTAACTGCTTCTTTAGCTAATTTATCTACTTTTTCATTTCCTAAAATTCCTTTATGTGCTGGAACCCATGTAAATCGAAAACTTATTTTTTGTTGCTTTATACCATATATTAAATAACTGACTTCATCTAGAAGATCTTGACGGCTTTCAGATTTTCCACTTTTAAAACTAGTCAGGCAAGACAATGAATCTGAACAGATAACTACATTTCTATGCTTCACCTCCAGCACCCATTGTAATGCCATAATAATTGCCAACATCTCTGCTGAAAAAAATGATAAATTATCTGTTGTTCTTCTTTTTATAGAAATTTTTTCTTTCAGAATATATACTGCTACTCCTGTTTTACCATTTTCCTGTTTTGATGCATCTGTATATATTTGTGTCATATTTTTATACCTTATAACTAAATACTGCTGCATAATTTGATACAAACCTCCACAGGACTGTTCTATTTTTTTGGTTTCTAAATTTACTGTTGACATTTCAAAAAAAACATGGAGCAATTTTAGATGTAATTACAGTATGCTATATTACTTATACCAGAATACTCTGCATAAATATTTCCTTCCCATCCAAAACTCCTTATGTGATGGCCATATTCCCAACATTCTCTGAATATCTGTTTAGTAGGGTGATTTTCCTCATGTCCTTATAAATTTAACCAGTAATGTATTGACAGTTTAATTCTCCTTAAGTCCAGTGGCATTACTCTAGTAATCACCTGAAGAGCAGGAATTAGAGATGTTCTAAAAGCACCACAACATATTCTAAGCGCTTTGGCTTGGATTCTATCTAAATCTAATAACAAAGAATTTGCAGCTGACTTATAAACGATACATCCATAGTCCAACACATATCGAATTAAAACATCATATATTCTTTTCAAAGATGTACTAGTTGCCCCCCAGTCATTCCCTGACAAACATCTCAAAATATTAATACCTTTTTTACATTTATCAATGATCTTCTGTATATGTATCTTAAATGAAAGTTTTTCATCAAACCATACGCCGAGGTACCTTACGATATTTACCTGTTTCAATTTATGCCCATATAATATAAGATCTACTGTTGGATTAACCCTTTTCCTTGAAAAACATGCTGAGGTCAACAATGGGACAGGAAAGGTTTGTGGCTTTGCTACTTATGTATGTCCACAAGGACATTCATTTAGACATCAACAAAATCATACACACATTTGCCCAGAAGCATCCTAGAGGGTTGACATTCATAAACCCATTATCATCATCATCATAAAGTTGAAGGTGTTGTAGAAGAGAGCAATATTCTTTGTCAAGTCTCACAGTTCTATTATAGGCTTATGGCTTAACTTCACCGTACATGTTCATTGGTTTAACTTACTTTAAAAAAAAAATTCTCAACATGGTTTATCTTGTTAAAATGTGTTAAAAAATCCTTTGTCACTTGAACTATACCAAACTGTTCTTAAGTCCTTGGGTCTTTCTAAGTATTTTTTTTTTCTTAATATAGTTTATATGGTTAAAATATATTGTTAAAATACATGTATATTTTTAAAACTCTTTTGTCACTTGAACCATACCAAACTGTTCTTTAGTCCTTGGGTCTTTTTATTTCATTTTCTGTATACATATCATTTCTGGAAATAAAGAAAATCTTTGTTTGATTAATTGTTGATAAGGATAATTTTTTCTTCAAACTACTTTTTAACCTTGTGCATGCTGTAAAAAGCACGAGATTTTGACTTAAAAACCCATTTTCAATTACAATAAGGTAATCATGCTAATTCCACTTATGTTCATCCATTAAAATTATTATCAATTAAAAAATCCTTAGATGAATAATTAGGGTAGTGTGAAAGAATAAAGATGGCATTCTTTGGTCGTTTAGCCTCACATTGTCTCGACCCCATGACCCTTGACCCCATGACCCTGAGGTGCGCACCCCCCTTTGAAAAATCCTGGATCCGCCCCTGCCTATTGTCTTTGCCCGAAGTTTTGTTTCCCAATGCCTGCAGTGAACCTCAATATTATTTGACCCACAGCAGATTTAGGTTGAAAGACTTTTTGTCATGTTGTGTAGGTTGCATGCAGGACCAAAGTGCAGACAGGAACACAGGAGCAGCATGATAAATAAAACAATTTGATTAGAAAATGCAAAACCTACAATAAGGGGCAAAGCACAGGCATAGAAACTGGTTAGCGGATAGTCACCAACATGGTGACCCCTGCCATATGTGGTGCCCACAAGCCTGTTCTAAAGAAACAGCACAGTCCTCCATTTAAATTGCTATTTTATTTAGTTGCTCTTCCTTTTTAATCATTCTTTAATTTACATAGATTTAAAAATGACTTCATATGACAGTACCAATGAAGTAGCTCTCAGTTTCAAAAAGCTTGGTGACTGCTGGGATAGAGTAACAAAGTAAGGTACTAGGGCAAAAAAAGTTCAGTGGTAAATGAAGAGAACCAGTAAGATAATTTACTGAGGAAGGATTGTAGGATGAGAAATTAAAAGCAGGAGCTAACCAGAGGAAATGTGGAGTATCTAAGCCAGAGTGACAGCAGGGTAGATGAGGGAAGTAGAATAATTAACGGAGGAAACATGGACTAAGACACAGAGACTTTTCACCAAAAGCAAAGATAAACACTGAACTGAAGGAAATAAAGCGCAAATGCTCAGGGACTTTGAAACTTGGAGAGCATCACCAAAGGTAAATGTATAAAATAACAAGAGAAACAAATGGGTGGTTGGTGAAGGATTTGATTGCTGTAAGGCCAACGAGGATTTCTTTCATTGGTTTATGGGAAATATATCATTTTTAAAATGTTTGTTTTAAATAAAACATGAATAAGATCTTTATTTCAAAACTTTTACTCAGTTTACTTTGTTGTATTACCTTTGGCGAGAAGCCTGTCTCATTTCGTATTAGAAACAAACTTGGTTGAATAAAAAAATATTTAAAATCCAAGCCTGTTAGAGCTGTGAATTTGTTTGGTCTTAATTCACAGAGATCAGAGAAGTGATTTGACGTAAAAAAAAAAAAATATTTGGAGGCTTTTCCTAAATCTCCAAAGCACTGCACTTCAACATATGCTCTCACTTTGTGGCCGGAACAGTCATTTAGCTGGTATTTATTAACTTAGTGGATGATATTACAGTACTCTCACAACAGATATATATGCTGGAAACTATTCCACAGGGTGCATTATAGTCTTTCTCAAATTACAGTGGGCACTCGCCGTAACAGTGTTTAATATTGCCTGAAGTATCTGCTCGGTTTGTGTAGATAAGTTAAAAAAAAAAACAAAGCCCTGTACAAATAACAGAACATATGAACACTGGATGGCCTTATTTGAACCGTTTCATTCACAACACTGTATGTGGCATCACAGCGTCTACCTTCAGAGCAGCTGCAGCCTGTCCTCAGCTGTGACCCGCAACATTATGCAAGCTAATCCACCCAGAAAAAGATTAGTAGGATTCGTTAAGATATTGTGATGTCAGATTTAAGACTGCACATCTTACTCTCTCTTGAAAGCCTCGCTTGCAACTAAAATATGCTTTTAAATAATAAGTAAGCTTCATTTTAACAGGAGGGATGGTTGTTTCAATAACTGTGAAGAAACAAATGTTCTGTTTTTGGTGAACATTAAACAAAAAAGGGAAAAATTATTTGTAACAATTAGACATGCAATATCCATGTGGACATTTGTGTGCTCTGAATATTGTAAACGTCCTAACGTTTCCTTCATTGGCCTTTCTTCCCCCTTTGTTTCTCCCAGTCTGCTCCCAGTTCTCTAAGGGCGTGTACGCCATCATGGGCCTTTACGACCGGAGGACCGTAAACATGCTGATGTCTTTCTGCGGCTCTCTGCACGTGTGCTTCGTCACGCCGTCCTTCCCTGTTCAGACCAACAACCAGTTTGTCCTGCAGCTGCGGCCCCAGCTGCAGGAGCCCCTCATGGCCCTGTTGGAGCACTTCTATTGGACCAGGTTCGTCTACATGTACAGCTCCGACTCAGGTGAGCGCACATGACACGGCATGCAGGGCAAATTGTTCCTATATGCTGATTGCAGGTGCATGTTTGACTTGCAGACTAGCAAGCTTTATAATGATAAAGTGTTTAAGTTAGGATTTGAGGTTGCTGAGATTCAATATTTAAGCATAGATATTGTTAAATTGCAGCTTTAGTAATGCATAATTCATGCATAATTCTTTTTTTGTCCTCCCATTTTATGTAATATCCATCACTATTCAACTGTGAAACTTACGGAAGTAAAAAGAAAAAATAGAAAAGTCTTTTACCATCTGGCTTGACATCTTTAAGACTCTTTTAGCTGCAAAATGTCATATTTTTGAAAGTGTGAACTATATAAGATTTGTTGTGTATTCATATGAGCACTGGAATATCTAAACCCTTGTAACTCATCAGCAAGTTACTGAAAATGGATGGTAATATCAGCTCTGAGTCAGTTTGCCCTTTCGCCACTTTGTATCCTCATTATACAAAGTGGTGAAAGGGCTTATTCCTATTTTGTCTAATTGTCTTCAAATTTGTTCATGTAAAGAAACTATTTGTTTACAAGTTTATTTCCCTTGGTATTTAATATTGTGCTGAATTATGATGAAATTAGACTAAAGCACTTGTAGTAGTGGTAGTGTAGTAGTAGTGCTACATAATATTCATCCTTCTATTGTCTTTACCCTCTTGCCCTTTGTAGGGTTACGGTAGGGTTGGCCCTTGTTTCCAGCTGAATACAAGTAGATACACCCGGTATCGGACATCAGTCCATCGCAGGGCTACATAGAAAATGACATATTATAACTAAATTATTTTATTCTTTTATAACTTTTGTTCCTGAATATTACCCTATTAATACATCTTGTTACTGCGCTATTACACAAAGTGCGACCACTTTCACCCTTATTTTCAGACACAACTGAAGCTGATTCACCATATACTATAAACAAAAATGTGTCTGATTCAACACTTTAACCACATATACTTCAGGTGGTGAAATAAAACCTTTGCTTTTTTCCTTTTGTTGACGTCTTTGCTCAAAATTGTCTTCTTTTGCCGTGTTCATCTTTGCTTTTCTGTCCCATAAGTTCGTATTCATTTCCTCTATCAGTTCAGTGTTAACAGTAAACAGGATGGAAGGCATGCCTTGTCCTCCTGAATGATTTGCTGCATCATGAGTTTTTATTTGTGTGTGTGTGTGTGTGTGTGTGTGTGTGTGTGTGTGTGTGTGTGTAAACAGTAAAAACACACATTGACAGCCTCGTTCTTCATCAATATCAGTACATAAATGAACCAATGCTCCTGTTCTGACCTTTATGCAGCACAATTAGATGTAAAAGTTATCAACTCTGAGTCATCCTATAATCTCGTTACCATGGTTACACAGCTACAACTGTAAAGGCCTGTTTCCTTTGCAGCCCTGCACAATCACTACATCATGTTTTTCTTCCTCCTCACCATGACTTGCTTGCCGTCTGTCGTTCCTTAATGAGACATTTCTTTTTCTTCACCATTTCAGAGCAGCGGGAAAACGTTCTAAAGTAAATTGATGTGTGAGGGAAGTTCTAAAGACAGGTTTCACATTCAGAAACCTTGCTTATAATATGAAACTGTTTTTAATTTCATCGCAGTTGAAACAAGATATTAATACACACTGCATTAATACACACAATCTCTTTTTTTCCTCACTGTCAGACTTTAAGTAAATCTAAACATTTCCTATTATAGGTCAGTTATGACAACCAAAATAACTTCTATTTGCTTATTTCCAGAATAGTAAACTATTGCCAGCAAAATTATTGGGAGAAGCTTGTGAAGGGATACTATAAAACGGTTGACCAGAGACGTATAGTTTTAAAGGCATATGTATCTAGTTCTAAATTTGGGGAACACAACCAAAAAGAAAATTAGTCATTATTGGACCATATAGCAAAAAGAAATAATTTTGGTAATTCTAATTCACCTAAAACAGGAAATGTTGGGGAAAGATGTTATGTGGCTTTTATGCAGTATACATAAACATCTTACGGTTCACCGGTGTAGAGAGTGAATAATGGTTGCCAATGTTTCTGCTTTAATCCTTCTAAGATCTAACAATAATAATTTAATAATTCTTATTCACGTTTTATAGTTTGATGTTTTTGCCATATGTCCTCTTGTTTTCCTCTGCGGAGTTTGATACTTGAAGCCCCACTTGAATTCCTGCCTCTGCTTGTTTTTGTAGTGAAACCACACCAGATGTTATTTATTTGTCTTTTCTTTGTTTTATATTTATTTTATTTGTGTAAATCTGTATATCAAAGATTCCTGACAAAATGAATGGTTCAAGTTAAACCATTGTTCCACAGACAGCTTACTTCTGCCTTGAAAAACAAAACTGATGACAGTGTGGCAAAACATTGCAATACTAAGTTAAAAGAAAAAATAATATCATAATTAATACTATGATTAGTTATATTATCCTACTGTGCACCACCAGCAATAAACTTACAAGAAACCAAACAATTTAACAAGACAATACAAATAATAATAATAATAATAATAATAATAATAATAATAATAATAATAATAATAATAATAATAATTAATAAAAAGCACCTGAAACTAAAAAAACTCATCACCAACAAATTTGTTAAGGCACATTTATTTTTGAATATTTTAATGACAAGTTTGGCTGTTATTTACTTACAGCTGGTTCCTAGCAAAAAGTAGAAAAAAACAATGGATTGACAATTTCAGCAGGAGTATAACTCGTTACAATGAAACATCACAATGTGGGCCAAACACTGAAGGTAACAGAAAACTCATGCTGCCTCATCAAAATAGTAATAAAAACTTTTTTTAGTCTTAAAGGACAAGTGTTAATAATAATAATAATAATAACTAGAAAATTTTCTGAAGAAATTTAGCAAGGCGCCTGCCACTTGGTGCGTACCGTACCGTCAGAAATAGCAACAGGAAGTAACACTGCAAATTTCAGGTTCCTACGGTCTTCACAGCCCTCGCAGCGGCCGTTGAAAGGTGCCATGTTAAGTCAATGAACCTCCTAGGAGCCTCTTGCTAGCAGCGTTGTCATGGAGACTCACTGACAGCTGCAGCCCTCTCTGTCTGTAAAGGCAGAAGAACTCTGTCTAAGCAGCAGTTGGTAGGACCTTCCTAAATCTATTTCCAGTTAGCAACATGCTAACGGTTAGCCGCTAGCATGGCTGTGTTCAGTATCACCGGGTGATGTTACTCTGTTAGTTTGGTTGAAATCCTGTACTGAGAAGTGTCTAAAAAGGGAGAAAATGCTAAAATTCACCAAATCTGTCAAGCAGAAGTTTGTACAGGCTTCCTAGAGCTACTTCCGGTTAGCAACATGCTAACCATTAGCCGCTAACATGGTTGTGTTTGGTATCACTGATTGAGTGTACTCTGTTAGTTTGGTGAAAATCCTGTACTGTGATGAGCCTCAAATAGGGAGAAAAAACGTTGTTTATAACGTTGCCATGGTAACTCAAAATGGCGGGTGGTACAAAAAAATACTTCATGGGATCAGCACACATGTTTTAATATACACACTGTGGGGATTATAATACAAAACTCTTAGTCTCCCACGCCGGGTTTCGATCCCACGACCTCTTGAATGCAAAGCTTGCACTCTCCCTCTGAGCTATACTGTAGCGCCATATATGGGCATGCATCATGGGAACATAAGGGGTTTAATCCCCCATTGAAAAGCATTGGATGTTTGACACCTCATGGCTTGGAGATGCTTTATGCGACGTAGCCCAAATTTCCTGTGGAGCTTTCTCTCTAAAGGAAGAACAGACTCTGTGAAGCAGAAGTTGGTGAGACCTTCCTAGAGCTACTTCCGGTTAGCAACATGCTAACAGTTAGCTGCTAACAAGGTTGTGTTCAGTATCACCGGGTGATTGTACTCTGTCAGTTTGGTCCAAATCCTGTACTGGGAAGTGCCTCAAATAGGGGTGCCAACACTTAATGTCACCAAACGTGACCAAAGTTCATGGGTCACATTGGCCTCCTTTAGCAACTCAGCCTCACCACATCTGGGCCCAGAACTCAACATTTGACCAAAATGGTGTGTAGTGCCATTTCCCACAGGTGGGTGGTGCTGTATTGGCCAAGTGGGTCGTGTCTAGACATCATGCCAGGTCCTGTTGGAAGCAAAGACCCAATAGGAAAGCATGTAAAATCCAAAATGGGACAGTAAACTGACACATGGCTGAAAGTCACATGAAAATTTTAAAATGTTAAGAGGAAGTGACTGTGCGAATTTCAGATTTCTACATTAATCACAGCCGCTGCAGCTGGCGTCGAAAGTTGCCATTCTATCTCAATGGAACGTCTCCCACTGGCCCTCAGAGTTCCGTCGTCATGGAAACTCACTGACACAGCTGCAGCGGGCCAGTCTAAAAAAGTGCAGACACTTGGTGTCCAAGTCTGCCTATTGGATTATAATGGAGAACTTTGCCTCGAACAACGCACGATTTCTCCGGAACCGTAAATGGTAGAGACATAATTTTTTCTGTGTTTATTTCGTAAAGGATAGGGGAAGAAGACTTGCTATCGGTTTTTGCTGGAAAAAGTTTAATAAAGGCGTAAAAAATTATGATCTAAAGGACATTTTTATGAAATTTCAGAAATCCTCTGAAAATGATCCCGAACAAATCGCTCTGGCTAAAAAAGTATAAGAGATATCAAAATAATTCTTTCACTGTGAGTATCAGCAGGCTTTTGATGACCATGTAGCTCATTTTCATATTTTTACAAAAATCGGTGTAGGCACAGCGACGATGTAAAAAAGTGGATGATGTGGGAAAATGCAGCTCCAAAGCGATTTCAGGATTTTGCACATTCGCTACTCCCGAACAAATTGTTCCTGTGGAAAAACCGTAACAGTTATCCACAAAATTCCTTTTTTGTGAGTGCCAGAAGGGTTGGGACATTCATGTGTGAAAGTCTCATGTCTGTACATAAAACGGTTTAGGAGTAGCAACGATGCGAAAACATGTGATGTTTTGGATTTTTAGACGTCATTTTTCAAAACCGCTCCATAGGAAATTAATGGGGGAGGTTTCGGGTTTGTGTCGGTCTGAGGTGATTTGCGAAAAATCTATAAATGCCACACCAATGAGGGTTACATTTCCCGAATCCTGACAAAAATACCTACGTTTTGATGTATAATTTGTCTACATAGAGTGAAAATTGAGCGAGTAGGCTCAAGTTGTTTGGAGTTTTGAAATCTTTAAAAAAGCTAGAGTGGGCCACTCTAGCGGTTGGAGAATTCCGTCATTGACTTTCATTGTAAACGATGATTTCGCTGATTTTTGGACATGAGCTTTGAGGAGTAACTGTGAAGAGACGATAAAAGATATCCACATCCCGTTTTCACTTCTGAGTAGGTCACAGATATATCTACAAACTGGAAGTTAAACGGTGTTCATAGGTGAAAGCATGGCGACACAGTACAGCTTTGAAAATGGTCATTTGGAGGCTTTTTTGAGGCTTTCTTTCTACCCGACTCCATTGATTATTATTGGATTTTTGGGGGTTAGTTTTTCGCTAATTTTGTTTCCATGGTAACTCGAAACCCCAATAAAAGTAGTAGCACACTATTCCCGACCGAACCGCACGTTCTGATACCTATATTGTGGGGGTGCACGCTACGGTTCGGGCCGCATTAAGCGTCAAACAATTAAGAATATTAATAAGATAGAGACGCGTTTAGAGGTGCATAGTAATAGGTGCCTCCATGCATTTGCATGGGAGGCAGTGCTGTGCTTCGCACAGCACTGCCTCCTCATTGCAAATGCTATGGCAGGCGCCTAATAATACATTTTATTTCAATCGCCTTTCAAAACACTCAAGGTCACTGTCCATGTAAAAACAATAAATGGTAAAAGCAGTCGTCATAATTAAAAGAAACAACACAAATTACACAGAGGAAAGTAATATAAAATCATAATGAAAAGGCAATCTTGAACATGTGGGTTTTGAGTTTTGATTTGAACACGGGTAAAGACTCGGTATTGCAGATGTCAGGGGGGAGAGAATTCCAGAGTGTGGGCGCGGAACGTGAAAAACTCTGCTCCCCATGTTAGCTGTTTTTTTAAATGTTTCCGATAAAACAAGTTATCCATCCTAAAACAAAATCCATCTATTTAGAAATTGTACATCCACTTGCCCATCTGTCTATCCATCCCTCTACCATGCTAACTTCTTAAGAAGGAATTTAAAGTATCCATCCCGACAAATCGCCTTTACATCCACATTACGTTGGTCTTCTATTTCTCAAAAGAGGTAGCAGGAACAATTTCAACACTAAACAGACTTTGTTGAGGGGAAAACAGTTAATTAGGAGTAGATTATTAACAGAAAAACTTGGAAGGAATCAATAAGTTGATTAAAGTAAGGCCAGGAAATTGGAGCAAGGCAAACAACTCTTAATTTCTTCCTGCTTCTCCGTGAAAGCAGACACTTTTCTCTTCTCTCCTCCCCTTTTCCCTCTCCCTCCCCCGTTTCCCTACCTGTTTCTATCAATCTTTTTAGAGCCTCTTTTTACATACCTTACAAACTGTAAATTATGGATCTGGTCAGCTGGACTATTACCACAATTGATCACATTTTCTCAACAAGAAGACTGGGCGAAAGGGAGCCCTACGGGACATGTGCAGCTGGACACATGGTGGGAGGAGGGTCGTGTGTTTTCTCATTTTGTCAGACGAGGATGTTGAAAATGTGTTCAAAATTGGATTTATGATAACAGGATTTCTGCTACCTGGGGTATCGAGAAATTCTGAAAACGTCTGCAGGTGTTTCGGCCCATGTCAAGGCTGCCTGAACTATGTGAAGGATATGGCTGCTACCAGCACTCAGACTGAAATTCTATGTAACCAGAACAGCAGGTCAGCAGGTCAGATCGTTCCCATTCAGGCAGAATGGGAACGATCTTGGAGGAAGCTGGACTCTGGGAAAATGACCACAATTTTGGAATCACAATTGAGATGAACCAGTGAGAGTTTAAAGGCAGACAGAAAAACAAGAGTGTGCTTTCCCAAAACAAATGCTATAATCCAAACTGGCTCCCCTGCAATCTTAATTTCTCCTGGATGTTGTGTAATCAAGACGCTCTGTGACATCTGTGACCTGAACGGAGCGCTACGGGACTGCCTGATAAAGTTGCATCACTATCAAAGACTAATGGCTGCAAGTGCTGTCTTGGACAGTTCACAGTCAAACACACACACACACACACACACACACACACACACACACACAATTACACTAAAACACACAGGCACACACACCGCCTCTACTGTGCTTTCTTCCCTTACTATGCTGCTTTCTGATTTAGCTGTAGTGTCAGAAAGGTCAGACCAGAGACCTCAAGCTTTAGTTTTATGAATATAAACAATCAAGATTTGAATTTTTAGTGATAAAACTTGTTCAAGTGAAACAATGAAACAAAAGAATGTATTCTATTTGTAGCTTTGAAAAGGTTGGACGGAATTGCTTTTGATAAAACATCCCCAAGAATATACTTAGCTTATTTCTAATTATTAATAGAAACAATTACTGTTTCCACAACAGAAATCCCAATTCTGAGTCTTAGAACTCAGGACTAAGACTAAATCTGAAGAAAACCTCAAGAACCTATAGTAGAGAACAAATCAAAAATAAAAGCAAAGTTCTAAGGACCATGATGGTTTCTAATATTTTATCCTTTCACCAGAAACATGTTTAATCTTTGGTACAATTCAATTCAATTCAATTTTATTTATATAGCGCCAATTCATGAGACATGTCATCTCGAGGCATTTTACAAAGTCAAAATCAATCATATTATACAGATTGGTCAAACATTTCCTATATAAGGGAACCAGTTGATTGCTTCAAAGTCCCGACAAGCAGCATTCACTCCTGGAGAAGCGTAGAGCCACAGGAAGAGTCGTCTGCATTGTCCATGGCTTTGCAGCAATCCCTCATACCATGGACCGCGGAACGCATTTCAAATTGGTCGGGCCCATCAGGCAATACTCACAATACCACAACCCATCACATACGCACGCGCCTGCATACACATAAAACACCAGCATCCCCTTGATCACGCAACTGATTTGCATCACATGACACAAGACAAGCCAATCCATTTTTAGACAACAGAATTTATTGCTTTCTCATAGGCTGTGGTCCCTGAGCATGATAAATGTGTCTGCCATGTTATAATTAAAATCGGCACCAAATTTTTATTTAACTTTTTTTCTGACGTTCCAGCACACACGCCCCGGATTTATTTCCACTTACAATCATTATATTACAGCTAACAATACTTACAGAATAAAAATACATTAAAAAGAAAAGTCAAACTCACCCCTGCTCTAAATATTCCCGAAAAAGTGTCTATGTCTGTCATTATGCTGGAATGAAGTCCCTGGCTATCCTCAAAGCATCCACTGTGGTAAAAAGATCCCTGTGTGTGCGGGCGCACATCAAGCTATTTAGTCTTTTCTGGGTCATTGTTGATCTCAGATAGGTCTTGATACAACGGAGGGACAAGAAACACCTCTCAGCACTTGCAGTGGACACAGCTAACAAAGCTAATCTAAGCTAACGAAGTAGCGGCGGTCATAAGCAGCGCAGAGGTGGCTTGCAATTATGTGGGAAAACTTTTGTTTACATCACATGACACAATCAGCCAATACATTTTTAGATGGGATGATTTATTGCTTTCTCATTGGAGAATGATGCTGCTGCCATAGACTACTGTGCATTTGAAAAAATAGCTATTGAATAATTTAATTTTATTTATATATATTATTTTACATGTTTGATCATCAAAAGTAGGTAGGGCCACGACCCTACCAGCCCTACCGGTTCCGCTGTCCGTGCCTCATACTGAGCAAGCAGAGCGGGAAGAAAAAACCTCCAGCAGAACCGGACTCAGTATGAACGGTCATCTGCCTCGACCGACTGGGGGTTACAGAAGACAGAACAGAGACACAACAAGAGAGACAAATAAGCACAGAAGCTAACATTGATCCAGTAATCTGTTCTACATTAGATGGTAGTAGCGGGTGATCTGTCTTCTCTGGATGATGTCACAAATAACAGAACGCCAGACCAGATGTACCTACTATGAAGAAAAAAAAAGTCTGTTTAGAGATGTCATTTGTCATTTTAGTCTAATATTTATTTTGTAGCCTGTAAATATAATTTCATTTAATATTTTAACCTTCTTTGTATAATCCTCCTTACTGTCTGAAAAGCCCTTTCATAGATTAAACACTGAATCTGAATGACGACAATATATTCTTCCTCTTTCTCTTCTTTATTTCCTTTGCCCATATTGACCTCTTTTTTTCCTAATTTTAAAACTGTCCAGAGAACTGAAAGAGCTTTTACGTGTTCACTGTCTGCACGATATTTGCTTCATTCATGTCTTGCTGGCTGGATTATGGTGTCTTTGAGCAAGGCATTTCATCCCTTGTTTTGTCGATTTTAACAATGCAGCAGAGAGTCCTGGAAAACCAACAACCAGAAAAATTGTATTTTGTTAAAAAAATAAGACCAGAAAAGGACAGCAGCTGAGGAATAAAGTGGATAGCAGGAAGCATCGACCCGAATGAACAAACCGCGGGTAATTGAACATGAATCGTTTTTTTCTTCCCCCCTCTGTGTGGTTGATGTACGTAACTACTGCTGCATCGCTGGTCTAACACACCTTCACGCACACAACATGTACATACTCACACACTCTGTTACACACACATTTACGCACCAGCAAACAGTCAAAGCAGCGCAGTTTTTCTTCCTTTGCTGTTCAGGTTTAAAAATTAAATTATTTTCCCTTCGTGTTTAACCAAACAGTTCACAGAGAAATCCATCAGACATTTTGTGTGTTGTTATCAAGCTTAATGTCTGCAGGAGACGGCTGAGATGGAAACAAGCTGACAGAAATTAAATAAGAGGAGGTCAGACATAAATGGTTTCTTTATGAACTGTGTTACGTTGCCGACCGGCTATGAAGGAACTTTTATGGTCCCAACATTGTACTTTTTTCAAATTTCAAAATGTGATGATTAAAATTTTCTTTATTCTTCCTATTTCCTCCAAGATTCTGTCACACTGTTTCCTATCTTTCCATATGGTTGTGTACTGATAAACGTGTGATGGAGCTTAAGCGAAAATTCAGATTGAAGAAACTTTATTGCCTACCTCCATCTATCAGAGACTCATCCGCCTCCAACGCAAGCCAATCAGTTTTGAAATGCTCCTCCTCGAAGCCAATCAGCATCCTGGGTTCATCTTAAAAGAACTCCACATCCTCGTCTCGGCCTTCTGCTCAGCGAGCAAGCAGTGGCTGCGCATGTCTGGTTTGGACTCTGATGACCGGATTCAACCCACCTCCATCCCCTTCTCCACCATCGTAGCAAGCTCCGCCTGGCTTTCCTACGGTCCTCCTTCAACCTCGTCCCTATCAGAGTGTAATTCCTCCCGGACTCTTACGGAATTCCCCGTCACTCCCTAAAACGGTCCGGCAGAAGACCGCCATGTTGAGCCTGGTTCTGCCAGTGGTTTATTCCCAAAGGGGAGTTTTTCCTCTCCACAGTCGCTTCATGCTTGCTCTTCATGGACAGTTCATGCAAACCTGTGTTTATCAAGTTGGACATCTAGGTCAAACAGATCATCATATGGACTGAACAAACTTTATTTATCTCCACTTCACCACCAGTTTCAGGCCTGGGGGGAAACATCCCTATTCTCATATGCCTGCTTATGCATATTGAAGTATAATTCAGCGTGAATTTTTTCCTGCCGAGGTCTGAGCGCCAAACTCTTAAAATATTGTATCAATAAAATTCTTCTAATTGCCTTTTCTTTCTGTGTGAGTTTTTCAGATTGAATTGCTGTATGTAGGTCTAAACATGAGGAAATAGAGATTTTGTTGAACATGAAGTCCTGTCCTGCCCAATGTGTTGCTCGTGATGCACTACCATTACGAATAGTTTGTGTGTATTGGGATCAAGGGTGTGGAGTTCATATTGTATAACTGTATCAACAAATAGTAATTTACTTTGGCTTTGGTGTCACTTTTTATTTCAATTTTCTTTTTCACCTTTATGATACAACCAGCCATCCAGAAATTGAATTTAAATTTTTTGTGAGCGCCCTCCAACTAGTCAAGCCAGAAATTAGGTCAAGCCTCAGTATTACTTTCAGTTTCAAGCATCTGTCATGCCAAGGTGAGGCATCTGTGGAGGCAGCATAACGAAGAATGGGATTAAGTGATATTGCTGTGTCATTTTTGAGAGATGTACATGCATGTGGGATCTGTGGAATGAAATGTCGAAAATTATGTTGCAATCTGGTGATTAAGGTGTGTATGATTAGGTGCCACGTAATGCCAGTTCTCATATGGTGCTGTGTCTTCCTAATCCAAAGGAACACAGGGTAATTACAAAAACGTGTGACAGAGGCATTTAGTTCACGTTTATTTTTAGTTTTATTTGAAAACGTTTTAAAATGTTTTTTTTTTTTATATTTTCTTTGGATTCTTACCCTTACTCCTTAATTCATCCTTCCTACTTTATTCTTTTTTCCACAGTCCTTTTTCTTACATTTTTATTCCTCTTTTCTTTCCCATCACATTTATTGAAATAAGAAGAAGAATTTGAAACTATTTAGCATCTAGATGTTGATTAACTGCGTAGTTGAAGCCCTTTTTTAAGTTTCTCTGTGTGTGAAGTGTTTATTTATATGCTCTGTCTCATTTTTGTGGTCCTTGTGGTGGAGCTGATGCTCCCACTGTCTCAGTTGTTTTCTTTCTTGGCTGTCTCTCTAATTGAACGTTGTGCATTATCATTAACACTTGGAAGGCTGGAAGAAGCCCCAGTTGTCAATTTATGGACAGTAATGAGCAGCTGCCTTTTGGGAAAATAGGCAATTTTTTTTCTCTTTCCAGACTAATCATTACATTCAGCTGGTAAAACCTTGGAGTCAGATCACTTGGTGATGAAACTTTTCATCTAGAACATCCTGCAGTCATTTAGAGCATCTTGTTTTTACTAACGTTTGTTGATCCAACGGTATGTGGTGCTAAAATCCTCTGATTTTAAATCTGATTAGCTAAAACTCAAGAGAGATTCTTTCCTAACAGTAAATCTCATAAAACTGTAAAAAATATATGTATATATATTGCTGTCTGATGCAGTATTTTCTTTGTCTTTGGAAATTTGTTTAGCAGAAAATTTACCAAAGCAATCTGCTGTGTGCACTTTGTTGATTTAAGATTAGTTTCTGAGCTTGGAGTTATATTTCGTCATTAAATTTGAAATGTTTTTAGAAATATCCTGTATGGTGGCCGAGAGGTGCAACTGCACTGCAAGTACATAAATGCGCTGCAAACATAAAAAGTACTTCAAACACAAAACACACGCAATGAAAAAATGCAGCAAAAGAGAAATGCTGCAATCGCACAAATTAGATACACAAAGTGCAAACATGCCGCAAACAAAACCATGCGGATACACAAACACACACAACGCATGCAAAGGCAAAATGCTGCGAGTAATAAAAACAATAGCAAGTTAAGAAAAGCTGCAAACTAGCTCCGCAAAACCTAAGTACTCCAGACCACTAGGGAGAGCCGACCACCAACAACGTTGTATGAGTCTACAGACGTCAGACTGCAGTTAGCGCCATATAGAGAGAGTTATGACACACTTTGAACTCGCCGACATCCAGTCATGTGGTTCATTGTTCCTCAATAGTTCCAAACATCTCATCACAGTGGGACATAGGGCAAAAAACTAAAAAATGTCTCTTTTCCCTCACAATTATTGACCAATGTGCTCTGATTACATCACTGACTGAATTTTATTAAAGTATTTTTCTAAGAGCGGCAGGGACATTTATCTATGTTCTAAATATCAGAATGGAATCGTTCCTCACACATTGTTGAATACATTGGGGCTACAGATTATATTTGATAAAAAATACTGTATGTGCTTATGTAATACACTGGTCAATATAAAATGTCTACACTAGTTTATTATACAGTTTTGCACATAAAGCAAACCAAACAGGAGTAATATTACTAGTTTTGCATCTCTATCAGTTGTCGTCTGCATGCTAGACCTTGTCCTCCAACTTTGTCCTGCTCCAGCTTACCTTCAGTTCTACATACGTCAAAAAAGCATGAATAATTATTGTTTAGCTGATATAACTTTTTACTTGCATTTCTTTTTTTTTTTGCGCAAGATTCATTATAAGGGCCCAAAGGTTTTTCTATCCTCCACTGATTAAAACAATGTTTTTCATTCTCCCCTGACTGAAAAAAAATTGTATCTGATGAATTTTGTTTAAGACAGTTTGTCACTACTTTTTATATTTCAGAGCTGACTTCCTAAATGAAAATAAAACCTTTGCACGTCTGCTGTCTCCCAGTGTGAAGAAGCTGCCTTCTAAAATTTCATTCAGGGTCAGGTCCAGCCTGAGGCACACGGCAAATATCACAAGTCAAACTCCTTTTATATATAAAAAAAAAAAAAAGGGAAACTGCTCAGGATTCGGTTTGATGAGCCGTTGCCTGCTCAGCGTCTCACATTAAGAGCCCTCAGTGAAACAGTATGTTTGATATCTCTGAGGAAAAAAGACCTGGAATGCAAGGTAAAATGTATGAGTCAGGAAGAGAGCTCCCAACATGGTTAAATATGAAGGCAACAAAAATGTCAAACCTTTACATCTGAAAGTCAATGAGTAAGAAAACTCTCTGCTAATGTCTTGTGTGTGTTTCATTTCAACATCAAGAAGCAGCTTTTTTATAATTCCCATTTTTTTGGACAAACAGAATGGGATTTTTATTGTGGAGTAATATTTGTGCTGCTCTGTTTTGTTCAGTCAAAGACAGAGTTCATACTAAGAAAGAAAACAAAAACTACTGCTTTGCCATTCTGTCTATGTTGCAACCCTTACCTATAGCCATGAGCCATCAATCATGACTTAAAACCAAGAGCACGGATACGAAGGAAGGGGTTCTTAAGCTAATGCTGCTCCACATTGAAATAAGTAAATTTAAGTAATCTTAATTTCATATGAGTTTCATTTGCCCTTCTCTTTATGTTATTTGGCCATATCCTACTGAGAGGGTACCGTGAGCATAAACCTGAACACAAAGGAGGGACCGTAGTTTCTAGCAAAACCTTGGGACCTCCCAGAATGAGCTAAACAATGTCACTGAGAAGAGGATTTCAAATGTTTGCTCCTGGGACTTCAAGCCTGGCAGCCCAATCTCAGATAAAGAAAGATAGAGCAGAAGAAAATGAATTAATAGAGATATGCCATCAGTACAGGTTTTATTTTTACTCCTCAGATCCATGCCAAAGCTGCATGAACATAATTTAATTATAATATCAAAACAGAGCCAAAATAAAACAATCTGAGAAGGTATGGCCTTATTACCTGGTTGGTTTTCTGAAGTACAATGGGTTAGTTGTGTTAATGAGCATAATAAAATGAACAAGATTGATCAATCGCTTTGAACGTCTCTTGCTCATGAGAAAATCAAATGGACTGCCAAGACTAGGTAAGCCTGAGGTAAAAATTTCAAGCTCAAACAAAAGTACTGATATTAAGAAAGACTGATGGAGATTACAAAACTTCTGACATAAGTAGGCTTTCTCGGGAGAGCTGGATATCATCTGCTTAGAAATATTAATGTGGTTCTGAAACAGACTGACTAAGACTAGCATGCATTTCGAGAGTAGCACAGAAGCATGGGACCAAAGACTCAATCCTGGAATACACCAGAGCTAATTTATTTGTTGAGAATGTAAAGGTAACAAGAAAGGGATATTTTCCTACGAATGACATGAGGTTTCATGGTGCGTTCACATCAAACGTGGTTGAGACGGTGGATTTACATATTATCCTTATGCAAATTGCGCAGTCAGGAGCGGTGAAGCGGCCTGCTGTGAGATAAGAGGTTAAAATAGTACACTTTGCAGGGTTCAAAAACCTGAACTTTTCTGCCAAATCACGTCGTGGCAACATATCAGGGACAGGTTGTTGTGACACAAGGCGAAGGAGCGCACTGAAGGCAAAGTTTTTTAATCAAAATAGGAGATAGAAAAATTATAAAGTATGGAATGTTATTTGGAGGTTTGTAGGTGGCTTTGGAAAAAAAAAATTAATTTAGCCCTTAAACATACTGTTTAATTTATCATTTGTCATCCTCTTGAAGCTCCAGAACTGTCTGTCGGCCTCTTGCTCTCCTGGTTCTTCTTTCTGAGCTCCATACTGGCCAGCCGCTGCATCTTTAATCTCCTGCTGGTCCTTACCTCTGTGGTACAGATGATCCCTCCCCGAAGCAGGATAACAGTTCTTGATCCTTGACGTTGCGGGAAGTAATCATGATTCAGCCATAGCTCCTAGACGCCCCGAAACTGGGAGCATCTGCAGGATCTTTCAGACCCGCAGGGAGGCCGGTGCCATTGTTCGACTTCCCTCATTAAATGCAGCACCACAACTCACTTGGTTAAATGCCGGACCGCCCTGTTGAGTTGAATAGACAGGCGGTTAGATGTGTCTCCTATCTGATGACGCAGTGAACCCAATGTCACCGTTTGTGCACGCAAAATGCACAGCGGTCGACACCGAGTGATGCAGCTTTGCAGACACCGCATTCGGTGTGAGCGCACCATTAGTGTTTTGCAGTTTTACAAAATGTACCTTGGTACATATTCAATAAGGTGTTAGGTTTCAAACAGAAATATGTTCAGGGTATAACAGTTCTTTGAACACTTTTACTCATTTGTGAATGGAATGATTTAAATTTCATTTTGTCATTTTCAGGTCTGACGGTGCTGCAGAGGATCCTGGACACTGCAGCAGAGCGCAGTTGGCAGGTCACCTCCGTTAACTTGGACACAATGACAGAAGGGACCTTTGTTAAGCTATTGGCTGACCTTGACTACAAGAAGGACTTTCAGGTCATCATTAACTGTGAGCTGGAACGACTGAACTACATTCTCAACCTGGTAAAGTACTCACTGGTTCACACAAACTTTACATCAAGCTAAAGCTAAAATGAAAAATAAGCAACAAAGCACTCAGCATGGAATCCCCCTTCCTAATTTCCATGAGCATGAAAGGTTTTGCTCTGTGGGGGTTAAACCACTAATTAGTTTGCTTGTGGCTTGATAGATTTCATGTTGTAACCCTTTGTCTGATTGCTGTAAACTAAGCAACTTTTGGATAAACCTTTGCAACTTCATATTGAAGTATTTGGTTGTTCATTAGGATTTATCCGCAGATTGTATCCAGATCTTAGCATTAAGGAATTATACAGTGGAGAGGACAATAGAACAACTTCTAAAGATGGAAATAAAATGCAAAGAGCTGGTAGAACAAGAAATGTGTGCCATCATGCAGAGAATACATTATTTGCCAGATGCTGTTATCTACCAGTAGGTGATGCATATTTTCTTTCTTCAAAATTGTTTTGAAAAAGCACTTTGTGCAGAGCATGTGGTAAACTTGCCTCACATAAAATAATGGCAAACTGCTGGTGTCTCTTATCCCAAACACCCGAGTATATAATCTAAAAAATAATTAAATATGAAGACACTCCAAGAAATTGTAATTTTGACGATGATATTAAGTACAATAAAAATACAATATTAATAAAAAATGTATGATACTAAACAGCTATACAGCCATAATTAAAAGAAAATATGCTAACTTTCAGTTTTAGACTTATAATGGGCATACTCAATATATGATCTTTGCAAAATTTGGAAACGATCCAACTCTAACCCTAAGTACATGAAAATACTCAGACTTAGACTCAGCCATACTTTAATGATCCCAGGGGGAAATTACTTAAAGTATGCAAAAGATTTCAAATTATCATTATTTAAGTCTGTCCTTGCTGCTTGAACAGTAATTAATAAGGAAAGTATCAAGCAGGTACTGATATTTATATATACATACTTCAAAAACTCTGAGGGACCCTTCTCTAAAGGCCCCAGTTAGTGTTTTAAACATCAAAGTTTATATATATATATATATATATATATATATATATATATATATATGTCTCAAGAAGATGGCCCCAAGAGATGAAGTGCTGAGTAAATGTCTCAGACAATGGCAGCTGGAAGAGAAGGAACTGAAGGAACCATTGTGGGCATGTACCACCGACAGATAGCAGAAGTGGCCGATATGACCAAATCCTAGCAATTGCTACCAAGATGGTGGAGAATAACAGAGCAAAGATCCTGTGAGATTTCCAAAAACAAACTGACAAAATGGTAAAGGCCAACCAACCGGACATTGTGATCACTGATAAGCAGCAGAGGACAACTGTTGTGATCGATGTGGCCATCCTGAGTGATGGAAACATCAGGAAAAAAGAACAAGAGAAACTGGAGAAATACCAAGGGCTCAGGGAAGACTTAGAAAGAGCCTGGAAGGTGAAGACCACAGTGGTGCCAGTGGCCATCGGAGCACTGGGGGCAGTAACTCCCACTCTGGAGAAGTGGCTCCAACAGATACCTTGAGAAACATCAGACATCTCAGTCCAGAAGAGTGCTTGGAAACAGCTAAGATCCTAAGAAGGACCCTCAAGCTCCCAGGCCTCTGGTAGAGGACCTGAGCTTGAAAGATGAAGGGTCACACACCCTGCTCAGGAGTATGAGGGGTGGGTGAGAGAGAATTATTTTCTTATTATCTTAATACATACCATATGTTTTTTTGGATAGCAGGCCTGTCTTTCTTCCCACTGTTAAAAAAAGAAGTAAAAAAACAAATAGCTCTGTGACAATGGTGTTTAGATTTTTAATTGCATATAAAGCAACAGTCCAACTTCAGCCATGATTAGACTAATTTATCGTATTTGTCTGTACTAGTTTGTTTGTGGTTGAAGGGTGGTGCAGTTGTTGGCACCGTTCCGTTAAGTCAAGCAGAACCTGGGTTAGAATCTGGATCCTGTGCTCTCTCTGATTGGAGTTTGCATGCTCTCCTCATGCACATGTAAGTTGTCTCTGTGTACTCTGGCTTCTTCCCACAGCCCAAAAACATGACTGTCAGTTTAGTTGGTCTCTCTAAGATATGAGTGTACATTGTTATGTGTCACTGTGATGGACTGGTGACCTGTCCAGGGTGTACTCTGAAGCTCACCCAATGACTGCTGGAGATGGTCAGGGATAAGCGGATAAAGATGATGGATGGTTTTTATAAGTTTGCTTCTATTTTCAGAGTAATGTGCTGCTATCAAATCTCCAAAGTGAAAAGATAAATTCACATATAAGCAAGCAGATTGATGCAGTTCTGATCCGGTGACCCTGATAGAAAACCAGAATGAGAGGGGGAGTTAACATGCAGCAGTCCAGATTGTAAAATCCAGATGGATACAAAGATTCATTAGACGCCAAGCATTAAATCTCATGATCTTTTGTGAGAATTGGTAAACCAGAACAAGCCTTAAAAAACAAGAGCAAGTTGTCTGCATGTATCTGCATGACCAAAACGGACCACTTAGTCTTTATTTCAGCCTCATAGCAGCTCTATTGGAGTCTTTTTATCCTCCTTTCTTCCTTTGCAGAGCAGCTGTTGCCTGCCAGCTGTTAAGAGCCCATTAGCGCTGGTGTCAGTTTGACAGTGCTGTCCAAACAAGCAACCACTCTCTGAAACAGCATCCCAGCACGGTAAATATGCCTGACTCGGAAAGGAACAATATTTCTTGCTGGATCAGGAGCGTAGGGTTGATGTTTACTTTAAGATGATTCAGCACTGTAGATGGTTGCTGGAGGATTAAGTGAGGGCAGTTATAAGAGGAACAAAATACTGAGGATGAGCTCTGCAGGACTTGGAGACAGCAAGGTGTTCAGGGCATGGGGTAAACCCAATTAAGAATAAAGTACACCCACAAGAAATTACAAAATTCAGAATAACTATTTTTACTGTCCACAAATGGTTTTCAAGGTATGAAAGCATAACAAATGCTACGCCATGCTACTAAGACATAAGAGCTCCAAGTATATTGTCATGACCATCTGCGTGATAATGTGGTGCCCCCATTTTTTCAGGTGAAAAGCCCCCCTTAGAGGCATAAACTCCAGTAGCAACAGATCTTTGTAAGTCCTGTAAATTTGAAGGAATGGACTTGGATGTGCAGCACTGTCATGATTTAGGTTTTCTTTTTGTTTGGGACCATTTGGACTGATCATTTTCCACTCCATGCTCCACCCTTCCCAGTCACCGTTTATTCACGCACCATACTTGGTTCCACCTGCTGCAACTAATCAGACTCAACCCAGCTCACCTGTCATTCTCCCGTCATATATCTGCCTCACTCATCCATTGTCTGTCAGAACGTCTTTTCTCACTGCCTGCAAGTGTTTTTCCCCAGTTTTTAGTCGCTCAGGCTGTTGATCCTCTCAACCTGTTCTTGCCCTGCCCTCGTTCGTTGGTTTAACTAGTGCTTGTGTGCACCGCTTGGTTAAGGATATTCCTGAGGATTATGTGTCTTGCTCTGCCCAAGCTGGGAACATGTCGGCTGCTTCTGGTCAAATCTGTCCCTGCCTGCATTGTCTGGTCAGCCATTCCTGCCTACCTGTCTTCCCTGCTACCTTCATCCTTTTCAAAATAAACATTTGAAAACGCAAAACACTTGTCTGGCTTGAATTTCGTGTTCCCAGAGCTTCCATGCATTACAAGCACATCTCAAAGATGCTTGAATAGATTGAGTTCTGTGAAATTTGGATGTCTTCAAACATCTTAAACTGCTTGCCTCAGACCATTCCTTAAATGTACATAACCATGTAAAATGCTTATAATAAAGATCAAAAACTGTTTGATCAGGATAAAATAAGGTTATATACACCAAGCCTCCATCTTGATAATGTTTTGATAGTCCTTTTTGTGCCAAAAAATAATTCCCTCTCGGGTACAATTAACAAATATAAACAGACGTGGCACCATATCAGAACATTTACTCGCGTCAATCAACTCTGCGGTCACATCTGACCATCGGCAGGTTTAGCTTCACTTCAGTGAACACCAACGTTCATACTGTATTCGTTCATACTATATACTGAGACACTCCAGTCTTTTCCCTCTTGGAATCCATTTTTTGAGCTTTTTTTCACTGGATCTTGGACCTTTTCTCAATGTCTCTCAATTTTTTGCTGGGAGATGTTAATAGCTGTTAGCCGTTTCCTTGTTTTAACCCCTGCTGCGCATGCACAGAATGTACTTCCGTTAATATCGTAAATAAACACAAAAGGCTTTATTTAATAACAAATTGAGCAAAAACAAAGCATGAAACACCAAAATAACAACTAATTCGCCAGTAGGACACTGTAATCTTTCATAAAAAAAAACTTTGTATGCAACCGACATATAAATAATAATAAAAAAGAGAGAAAAAAAGTGTCTATGCACCTTTAACCAATTTAGCTTTATCTTGCTAAAAGAAGAGATAGGTGTCAGGGAATACTGTTCTCATGAAAGGGTGTACATGGTCTGTTAAAGTCTATCCCAATACCAAAGGTTTCCCAGGAGAAAAGTGTCTAAAGCATCACACTGCCTCCACTGGCTTACCTTCAGACCATTATGCATCCTGGTGCTATGTTCTGCGGCCAGGTAATTAATGCTAATTTACCTGTTGCACCAGAATTCATGAGCCGCTCTCTACTCCCTGCATAAAGGTAAGGCACAACCATGTCGCTGGTTCACTACTTTTCCTTTCTTGGACCATTTTGATGGATAGTGACAACTGCAGACTGGGAACATTCCACACGATGTGCAGTTTTAGAGATGTTGTAACCAAATCAACAAGACCCTAACTCATTTCAGTTAAAAATTTACACTTTCTGTTTGTTATATTACACCCACAAAGAGCGCAATGTTTAAGAGGTAGCCAGTGTTATTCTCTTCATCTGTCAGTGGTCATAATCTTTGCCTTATTGGTGGGCTTTTTTTATTTTATTCTTTTTTTTTTGGAGCCTTTAAACCAATAAAGCAACTCCTATCTACTCCGAGAAGAAAATGTCTGTATATAAATTATTTAGAAAAACAGATAATGACTGAAGTGCCAATAAACAGTTTATAAAACCACAGCCATCTCTGACAGCTGTGCACAGGCCATCCATATCACATTTTTGGTCATGGCTGGAGAGACTCTTCCATCTTTACAAGCACTGAGAGTTTTTTTGAGACTGGATATGGTGTAGGTTATGTAAACACCATGTTTTAGGAGCACATGGGCTGGAGGAAAAAATATACGTGGATAAGCAGACAAAATTCAAAGAATAAGTCTTACTGACTCTCTGAAAGGCTGTTGAACATTTGATCAAAGATGCTTTGAAATATTTATGGGAAAGTCAGAGAAATGAGGCAAGAACTGGAGTTCATGTGGCCTCAAGATCTTTGAAAAGTATTGTAGATTACAAAGCTTGTGAAGAGGCCAAGGGAGTTTCCTTCATTCCTTCTTACTAGTGCTTACATTCCACCACGAGACAGAGCATCAGATGGTAAAAACAGCTGGCTAAGCTGCTAAAAGACATGGAGAAAACACTCAGACTCTCTCATCACTGCTCATGGGGATTTTAACAGTGCAAACCTCTTATAAATGAAGCTCCAAACTACAGACAGCCTAGTAAGTGTCCCACCAGGGACTAAAACACATTGGTTTCTTCAACACATCTGCGGAGCTGTGTGACGTTCTCTTGTGCTTCAAATGCTCCACCAAGCCCTTGTCCTCAAGAAGCAAACCATCAAGGTAAAATGACTACAGGCCTGTAGCCATAACATTAGCTGTCATGAAATCTACTGATATCTACTGAAAAGAAGTAGAAATCTTAATTTGTCATTGCAATTGTACATTTCAACAAAACTTGTCTTTTGCATTTAACCCATCCCTTGGGGACCAGTAGGCATTTTCTACAGCACCCAGGGAGCAATCTGGGTGCTAAAGGTATTTCTCTGATACCAATAGTGGCAGTCTGTGGGATTCAATGTAGCTACTTGTAGCCTTCCCAGAATGCAAGTGTGCTACTCTAGCTACTAGGCCACCACCCCCCTGAAGATGCTGAGTTAGGTGATAAACAGGTTTAAATCCAGTGTGGAAGAGCTTGTACAGCAGAGGGTGGTTTCAATCCATCAACCTCTGGGTTATGGGCCCAGCAGGCTTCAACTGTGCCACTCTGCTTGCACACCAGGTAGAACTTGATCCGTGTGGAAGGACTTGATCCAGCCACACTACCTGGCTTGAGGTCAGTGTGGTTGTCACGGTACTAAAATATGAAACTCAATTTCAGTATCCAGGAAAATACTTAATACCATTTTAGATACCAAAAAAATATTATAATAACATGAAAAACTCACCTTTTACAATCTCGACATGGAACATGCTTTCTCGACAGAATCACAGATTCTAGTTAATAAAGTGTGCAAATAAATGCTAAATATATGACCCAAGTACCACACATGCCTAGTAGCAGACCACCAGTCACGCTAACATCAGTAATACATTTAATGTATTAAATGAAATTATGAACAGCAACTTTAACCTACTAACCTGTCGGAATTCATCACGGAGGCCAGAATGTCGAACC
This sequence comes from Fundulus heteroclitus, assembly GCF_011125445.2. NCBI lineage: Eukaryota > Metazoa > Chordata > Actinopteri > Cyprinodontiformes > Fundulidae > Fundulus > Fundulus heteroclitus. Next base: position 9,279,503 of record NC_046371.1, on the reverse strand, counting down.
TTGAGATGTTTGGCCAAGTTTGTTGTGCTGCTTGACTTTGTTGCCACCACTTTAAAACACTGTTTGCACACAGGCTTGTCAAGATCTTTGGGTTTTCCTTCGTTTGCCTCATCATGCCAAATTAGTATTGTGACTGGACACAGTGTTTGAGTATTGATGCTTTGATGTATGAATATTTTTGACAGCCCTAGAGGCCAATGCTATATCCATTACACCACTGGGGCAGGACTTAGGGCACTGGAGGATGAGTGACTGGTGTTGAAGCATCTGTAGGACATCACAGGGCCTCTGCTGGACTCCTTTAGATATGCATACTGGGCAAACAGCTCAGCAGATTATGCAGTCATCTTGGGACCACATTTCATCTTGCACCACCTCAACCACTCAAAGACAAAAACCAGGATCCTGTTTAGAGACTTCAGCTTGGCCTTCAGAACCATCAACCCAAATATCCCACATCGGAAACTCACTCACCTCACAGATCCAGCCTCTACCTGTCATCAGGATCATTACATTGCTGACTGACCGACAGAAGCAGGTGACGCTGGGGAGCCCCTTCTCCCTTATAAGAACCATAAACACTCGCGGCCAGAGAGGGAGTGTTCTCTCTCCACTCCTCTTCTCTATGTACACAAATGCTCAAAACTTTGGAGATGATAGTGGACTTCCAGAGAACACCACCCACTGTTCCTCCCTGCATCATCCTCAACAACACTGTGTCTACTGTGGATAGTGTCCAGTCCCCAGGAATGACATTTTTCTTCTTTTTTTTTGCTACCTGAGTTGCTCTCCACATATAAGCATTTTTTGGAGGAAGCGCCACCAGAGACTGCATATCCTGCAGAAACTCAAGAAGCACCGCCTTCCACAGGAACTGCTGCTCATGTTTTACATTGAGTCTGTCTGTACACATCCATCACTGTGTGGTTTTGCTCAACCACAAAACAGTACATGTCTAAACTACAATAAACAATTAGTTCTGCACAGAGGATCAGCTTCCCTCCATTCTGGAATGGTACCGGTCTAGGATCAGGAAAGGGGCAGCTAAAGTCTCTGCAGACCCCACACATCCAGGACACAAACTGTTTAGATTTTTTTGTTTCAAGTTGGTGTTATAAAGCGCTATTTGAAAACATAAACCACAATCGAGACAGTGTCTCTCATATAACATAATATGCATTTTTGCACTAATGCAACCTTGCATCCATCTTATGTAAAAACACTGTATATAGACATATACATACATGTACAAGCAATGTTAATTGTCATTTTTGATTTTGAAATATTTGTATTTAAATTGTCTTCATTGAGAGCAAAGTTGAAACAAAACTAAATTCCTTATTTTTGTCCACAAACTAAATGAATAAAACTGATTCTGAAAACTGTGTTGAGTGTTGCATCGCCATCACAGGATTTCTCACTAATCGAATTTACTGGGTTTCACACTTGTGTCCCTTTTTTGTAGATTGTGGTCATTCACATCCAGATATGTTTGTAAAGGCAGTTTTACTTCTTGTTTGTGATGAGCATCTCGTTATCTCATCATCCGCTCATGCAAGTGTGAAATTTTTATCACAGAACAACATCTCAGTGCACGCAGATATTTCGGTAGCTCATGCGTGTCCCAGTTGTTGGATCCATTATCTGCTCAGTGTTCAGAGATGCTGAGCATTTGTGTTCTGCAGCTGCCAATATTTTAGTTTTAACTTAGGTCTTTGAAATCAGGTTCAGCAATATTTTAATAGAAAGAGAGAGAGAGAGAGAAAAGAAAAACATATTTTTAAAATGAAAAGCATTATTTAGAATATTGGAGAATTTATTAGAAGAAGCCTTGAAGGCATACAGAGAAGAGGGAGCAGGAGAGGCAAGACAGAAAAAGATTTATTTATATATTTTGGACGAGTTCTGTTAAAATTTTAGATGCTGTTCGACTCGACTTCAGTTTGGTTCATTTAGTTTAGTTGTGACTTAAGTCTCAGGTGGCTTTCTGGCTTTTGCCGCCTGATGATGATCTGAGGTGACAGGCTGATGAGTCAGGTGAGTTCACTGTTTGTATATATGCCAAAATGATCTTGTGTTGGTAAGTAAAAACTTAGGGGACAATATGATGAAAACGTCTATTTGACATGGTGCAGTGAAAAATTCTATCTCTCTGAAACGGTTAATCTTCTGGAAGATTTCAACATATGAACCAAATGTCTGACCATCTGCTCCTTAGGATGACAAAGTTAAGGACCCAATTAAGGGCCAAATTGTGGGCAGAGAGTTACACATGGTTGGTCAGTCCAGTGGAAATCAACTCATGACTGGGATTCATCATTCTAGTTTCCCTATACAAGTCTTGATCTCCATATACAAAAATGTTATTTTTTACCTTGTTTTGAAGCCTTTAATCAAATAATGACAATGGCAACTTAATTTGTATACTATGGGCCAAAGGTTTGGAAGGTTGATTGAATTTGTACAAAACATTACATTGTTTCATTGATTTACTTTGCAGCAAATTAAAAACTCTTATTAAATGATCACTTAGATAAGTAATTATATAATTACAGGGTATTTCAGTTATTTCTCCTTAGACTAAGGTTTCTCTAAAAGTAAACTCCTCTAATTTTAACAGCATCACTATTTACTGCATGACATTAACACTGGTTTGCAAAGTTTAACTATAAACCCTTCATTTGTTAAGATTTATTTTGCAATACTATAGTAACATTAATTCATACCTAAAGGTAACTTGGGAATTTTCCATATCAAGAAAAAAAAGCTTCGATCATGCAGTAAGTGGATCCCAAAATCCATAAAAAAAATAATACCAGTTTTATAAGAAAGGCATTATTGACAGAAACTAGAAGTTGTTTTTAAATGTTTGACCTTTATCGGTCTTGAATCCAAAGATATACATAAGTAGTACGTTGACCTCAGTGGTTTGGTTTTACTTAAATGTCAAACAAGGTGGTGACTTACTATTAAGAGTGAAGAAAACTGGACCCTGAAATGGTTGGGAGGCCCGCAGTGTAGGGAGACCAGCCCTGGTGTGATTTGATTACTCATTTTCTTTCTTTTCAGATGGGGAAACAGTTTTCTGATATATCCACACCCTAAAACCAACTTGCAACAAGATACAGACTTAAAAAGAAAGATTCAACCTAGCTGTGTAATTCGTCATGGTTTTCAATGATATGTAACAATACAGAAACATTGATTCAACTAGCATTGCAGAATACCTGAATATTGACTAGTAAGGCCAATATGCATGTTTAATTCCATGTTAAATTGACGGGCACAGGGACTGGTCATTTAGTAGCTTGATCACCATTTTTCTCTTAAAGCACAATATAGCTTTGATTTATTTAAATAAGGCACACAGCAAGGATTAATATCACTTTTTATCTCTAATCCCAGGACTGAGATTTAGATCAATGTCTGGATCTTGAAAGGACCCATTTATCAAAGCCTGCATGCTAAGATTGCAAATCTGAGCTATTTTTAAAAAAGGACTTTAAACTTTTAAGGTTTAATTGGTTTATTGGATTTAAAAGGTTGTCACGTTGCATTGATCCATTTGTTATCTACATTGTGGATATCAGATGAGTTTATGGCCAAGCCCGATGATATGGCACATATATTTACTTGGGGCAACCTAATTGAACTATAAATGATTACATCCTGGAGTGAACTATATCTGAGATGTTCATTTTAATTTGCAGAGAAATCATGGGGTTGAAAGTTGTTTATAGTTCTAATTGATAAAGCTGCTGATACTTCAGGGTATATGAAAAATAGAACCTTTTAGTAAATTTTGCTGTCCATAGGACCAGTGTTGCATTACTCCAAGCTAGAGCTTTAAAAAAACATATCGATAAAATAGAAATCTTATTGGTCGATGTCAATAATTGTCAAAAATTCAAAACATATATTTAAGTGCAGCTCTAGACATTTTATGCTGTGCTATTTTTAGATACAGAACACACAAACACTTAATGTAAACTCAACCCTTTATTCAACCAACTTTTTACCAAGACAGCAAGTTTTTAATAATAGAATAAAAAAAGAACACGTGCTCTCTGAACAAATTGAAAGAGGCGGAGCTTGGTGACAGAGCGTTCCTGGGTCTGCGTTTGATTGGTTGGGAGGATATAACGACTGTAGTATTAACCTACATGATAGGCTATAATTCAAAAGGAAGGAAAAAATGTTCTGTTGAACTTTTTATTTACCCTTTTCTTCTATTTTGCACCACACGTCTGTTGTTATTGAATTATCGTCCGGTCCTTCTCTACGCACTGATTGTCAGGTTTAACAGTAACTTCACAGAAAGCTCTATGGATTTCTATCAAAAAGTTTAATCTTAAACAGAAAGTCTCAGAAAGGATTGAAGGTACATATACTGATGCTAATATTTCTCCTGAGTTCAGAGCAAACTTTTTGTTGGTGCCTTATGATTACTACGGGAAAACAAAAATATTTGTTGCACTTGGAGTTTTGTATGGCACAACCCAAATTACAGCAGAAGGAGAGAAGGAAGCGTAAGACGGAGGAGAAAGTGGAAGGCGGTTCCAACAGCTTCCTCCTTCAAAATCGAGCAGCTGTGCTAGTGAGCGTTAACTGACGGATGCTCATTAAAAGTTGGACCTCAGAGGAAAGAAACGGCTAACACCTGCTTCTTTCTCCTCCTCCTCTCCTCCCCCATAACCCTGCCTCCTGCTCTTCCTCTTTATCACCCATTTTCTCTCCATCTCAGCTCATCCTCTCATTGCGTCTCCTTCCTTTTCCTCCCCATCATCTGTCAGTTGACTCAAAAATTTTAGGATACACTCTCGCGTTCTTTCCCTTTATTTTTGATGATGATGATGAAGAACGGTTAATTACTCAAAGAGCTTCCAACTGGAAACAGTTTGACATGTAAACACAGATGAGTGTGATGAATGAGTGACAGATGCTTTTTATCGCCATTAAAAACATCAGCAAAATGTAATTGGCTGATAATGTATGATGGAATTTTCCCCTTTCAGATCGCAGCACAAAAAAGAAACTTGAAGAACTACCATTTCATCCTGGCCAACCTGGTGAGTAAAAGTTTTCAAAATAAACACTAAAGAACTAAAGACATTCTGACTGGGAGTTAGTGTAAGAGTGAAGCAAAGTGGTTTTCAGTGAAGGGGAATTGTTCTTAGTTTAAAGTGAGGGAGAGTTGTTAGTAAAATTAAACCAATCCTGGTATCAGATTTGCGTGTCCATATAAACGGTACAACCTGAATATTTAATCCAAATAATTTAAGCCGATCATGAAATTTTGTTCATGTTAACATAGTAGGTTTTGTCTCATGGGGCCTCTCATAGAGATAAGTTATCATCAGTTTTTAAGAGGTGAAGTTTTCATAGATCATAACCCATAAATCAAGGAGCTACAAATAAACAAAATCTACCCAAGCTGTAAGAAAAACATGAATTGTTTTATAAAAGTAATTCTGCTAATGCAGACAATATCTGCAGACAATGTCTAATAGTAAAGAAAAAAAACTAAAAGGAAAGGGGTGGCGCTTTTGATTTGTAGCTTGGGTTCAGGATCGCTTTTTAAGTGTGACAAGCCTAAAATCCTGCCTCCATTTAGGTATTGTTGAAAAGCAAGAGTATTTGGAGGTGAACAGGGCAGAAACCGAGTGCAGAAGCAACAGAAAAACATGCTGTTATAGTCAGGCATGGGATTCTACTGGTAGAGGTTTAGGCACAGTCTATTTACCAAAATTATTTACAGGTAACATAAAAATTTTCTTCTCAAGCTTGTTAATAATAGGAGGATGTCCATTCAATGGGTGCATGGTCTGTTAAAAAGAACTTAAATGTAAAGTTAAGGCAGTAAAACGTCTTGAGTTTCTGGAGTTTTCTTTATTGTTTGTGTTTGTGTGTTTTGGTCAGGGTTTTCTGGACCTGAACATCACAGAATTTCAGAAGCTAGCTCCAAATGTGACAGGCTTTCAGCTGGTAAACCGGACCAACCCAGCTGTAGAGAAAATCAACCAAGAGTGGATGGGTTTTGACAGCAAAGACCTCAAACTGACACGGAAGAGACTCAAGGTGAACACAGACGCACAGACAAGTTTGTATATCTACCTATAGTTTTAGTAACTCCATTAATACCTAACCCATATCTCTATAAATGGGGTGCTCCACATTACAACCAGGCATTGATCCCCAGAAAGACCATCAGGCTTCAGAAAAGGACCTAAAGTCGTAACATTAACGACAAGCACACATGAATCCTAAGACTTTTTTCCCCTCATTCCATCAGTCCATCCAGCTACAGATAAAAATATTATTCACAAGCATTTGAGAAAGGTGCCGATCTTTGGACATCCCAGAAAATTGTAACCCCAAGTATCTACCTCATGCACATTTTCCTCCTTTGTGCACCTTCTGTTACTTATAAGAGCCGATGTCACATGTAAATCTCTCCATTGTGAGATCAATAAAGTTATATCTTTATCTTATCTTAAGTGTTTGTAGTGCTGATAACAAAAAACTACATTGCATGTTGAATGTTAAAATGTATGACTCATCTTCTCTCTAACAAGAATGTGGCTTTATGACTGTGTTTTAAAAGTTACATTTGAATGAACCACAATACTTCTGGAACATCGTCCTTTGGGCAGACCAAATTAAAGGTGTTTGGTAAAAACGTGCAACACCATGCTTGGAGAAACCACAGACAACCTTCATGACTCTTTTTAGAAGGAAATTGGGAGCTTGCTCCCAGAAAGGACAGTGTAAATCTTAATTTCATCCCCGTACAGGGCTCTGCAAAATGACATTAAGATTAGCTAGGTTTTCTCCACATTACTCACTTAAACAACAACATAAGTTACCAGAACTATGCAGATGACACACAGCTCTACATCACGATTTCAGCAGGTGACTATGAACCAGTTCAAGCACTGAGTAAATGCGTAGAAGAAATCAATGCATGGATGTGCGAAAATGTTCATGCTAAATCAACCATCAGGGCACTTGGGGTGCACTTTGACTAAGGTTTTACATTATTGTTCAAATGCATTCCAAAAAAAGTAAAAAACAAAGCAACTGGACATGTTTTCCGTAGTTGAAGTCGTTTCACTTCCTCTCCAGGAAGCTTTCTCAATTCAAAAGGTCTTGAGTAATGATGAGTCCCAAGCTTTATACTACTGCCCAAACAAAGGCCTTGTAAGGGCTTAGATAACATGCAAATTCAACGACAACAAGCTACCTTTTCTCGACTGTTTGTTGAACATGGAAGAAGATGGAAACCTCAACATTGAAGTGTATAGGAAACCCACACACACAGACTAATATCTTCTTGTTGACTCACACTACCCACTGGAGCACAAACTTTCGGTCATCAGAACCTTACAACACCAGGCCGAGCATGTCCCAACTAAAACAGAAGGGAAGCCCAAGGAACAGAAACACACTCCTCAAGGACACTCTTTTTGAGTGTGCTTGAGGAGCACACTCAGAAAAATAAATAAATAAATAAATAAATAAATATATATATATATATATATATATATATATATATATATATAGAGAGAGAGAGAGAGAGAGAGAGAGAGAGAGATCTGGTGCAGCTTCGTTGTCTCCCCTCATCTTTATAGCAAATATAAGACTCTGGTTCTCATACTTGTTGTAGAGCTCTTGATGGAAAACAGGCAACATAAATCACAAAACCTTTAAATCCATATCACCCCAGGCAGGTCCTGCATTTCTGAGGCCAGAGCCTACAGGCTGTGCCACGTTCATGGCTGAAACTAAAAATGTTTTTTGTTTTTTTGCAACAGACTTAGCGACAATAGCGCCAAGACTCATGAACTCTCTTGAGATCTGTGAATTTTATTGAACTTCCAAAATCTTCCAAAACACTAAAACTATTTTTTACTACTTTTCTGTAACTAAATGTATTTATTGTTTGTGTAGTTTAATTTTTCCCCTCTATGTAGCAGTTTGTGAATGCATCTCTTAACAAGGACTACATACATTGATTTGTGTTCACTTACTTCTTTAGAGAGAAAATGTTTGGAGTTAAGAGAAACAGAGCAATTGTTGAACAGATTTCATTCTTCAAATGTGTTCGCTCAGTACACAGGAGCTCTGACATATGATGGCGTCAACGTCATGGTGAAGGCTTTCCAGAACCTGCGACGGCAGCGCATTGACATCTCTCGGCGTGGTAACGCGGGGGAGTGTCTGGCCAACCCACCAGCTCCATGGGGACAAGGCATCGACATCCAGAGAGCTCTGCAGCAGGTACGCAGGGAGGCTGCCGACGCTGCAACTTCTTGTTGCATTCTGACAAGAATATATATAAAAAATGTTAACAAATGATTCCAGGGTTAAAATAATGCACCAAAAAAGAAGAAAACCACAGTCTTCTTATAACACGCCGGTTTGTTGAATTTAAAATAATGTTTAGTCTCAAATTTTAGTTTTCATATTCTTCCTAAATACTATTTTGATCATTTATATATATAAAAAAAACTCTGGATATTCACCTAAGTTTATCCTGCCAAGACGTTTTCTTGTCAAACACGTTTTTTAGTGGAGGGATTGTTTTATGTCAGCGGGTAGTAGAATTGAATCTGTTAGTGATGTAATTATGTATTTCAATGAATTAGGACAAAACGTGTCAGATGCTAATATGCATTTCTATGCCGATGACAATAATTTACTGTTCTGGGATGTCCCCAGCTAAAGGTGTTGAGTCTCAGCAGAAAGTTTTTAATATGGTGCAGCACACTGTTCTACAGCTAAAACCGGTACTCAGTGCTGACCATGACTAAACAAATCTTCTTTGCTAACACCTAGAAGGTGCCTAAAAATAGGCCACTGGTTTATATGTACAAATACCTTGGTGTCTAGCTTCATGATTCAGTCACCTTCAAGCCTCATAGTTACAATCTTGTGAAGGAACTCAAATTAAATTGGGTGTTTTCAAAATAAATGTTGTTTTTCTTTCAAGGTGAAAAGGTGGTTTGTCACAGCAACATTTTTATTCTTTGAGGTTTGTTACCAACTGTAAAGCCTTGACCCATCATTCTGAACTCTAGTATTGAGTAGAATGGCCTTCTTTATCCACCAGGAGAATGGGACATTGGTATACTTTTATTTGTAAGGCCATCCTTACAAATCCTGCTGCCCATCATACATCTGTGATTTAATTATGTGGAGATCTGTGGATTCTTACATCTTGTGTTTAAAAGATCATGTATTGCTATCTGTTCCTTTTCCCCACACAGAGCTGAGAAATAGGTCCTTTCTTTAGGTTCTTTCTGCTCTGTTTACCTTGAACATGCTGAAAAAAAGCCTGGAAATGAACAGAACTCATTTCATTGGGTACTTTTAAGTCCAGACTGAAAACACGAGAGGTGACTCCTTTAAATTGTGACATTTTAATTGTGTAATCTAATTGCAATTGTTATGTAACCTTTGCTGCCTCTTGACCAAGATTCTTAAGAAAGAGCTTTTTAATCTCAATGGGACTTTCCTGGTTAAATAAAGATTTAATAAAAATAAAAAAGATGTGTTCAAACTAAATTTCAAGTAGGAAATATTACCATGGCCGGCTCAAAATTTAATAAATCTCCACAAAAACAATTTTAAAACAAGATGTAATACAGCGATCTGGCAATCCAACCTGGCAGCTGGTTTGGTGTGATGTTACACTAATATATATATATATATATATATATATATATATATATATGTCTTAAATTATTGATGCCCCATGCAGGCTGCCCTTCTCAAAAACTCGCCTGTATAACTTGAGAGGGTCAGATCCGACTCTAAATGAGTCATGTGACCTAGAGCGCTGTGTTACGGCAGTCTGAGCTCCCCTTAAACATGAGAGCTAACCTTACGTGATTCTACTTTTCTCATCCTCGAGTCAAAGTTTCTCTTGGCCACGATTATTATCACAAAATACAGTAAATATAGTTCACAAACCTGCATGTCAGCTCTTCTCCTCTGTCGAAGTTCCTGCAGCCTTTCACAGCTCCCCCTCCCTCCCTCTCCCCCTGGCTCAGCCTCTTCCTCTCCCTCTCCATTTAAATGGGAGACTCTGAGTATAATCTAGAGGGTGAATGTAGTCTTGTCTTTACAAGTAACTTAATGACTTCTCAATCTGCTGGTCCAATGTGTCTGCTATGAGATTTCAAAACAAAAAGGAAGAAAACTTAATTTAGCCACGTGCAGTATCGCCAGTGGCCTTTATGGGGACTTAACCTGGAAATGATAGATATAGCGCCCCTAGTGGCTGAAAGTTACACAGTGCTTCTTTGAGATTGTTTACTAGATTAGGCAAGAAACAGACAAACAAACAAAATTGCTACTAATTTTCTGTTTTCCATTTGTTCCAAAACGCTGGAAGTAATGTTTGTCATTGCAGGTTCGTCTTGAAGGACTGACGGGTCACGTCCAGTTTAATGAGCGAGGACATCGCACCAACTACACTCTGACTGTGATGGAGCTCAGCCTCAAGGGGCCCAGGAAGGTGCTGCCGCTCATTGTTTTGTTTGATTTGGGGCACGGAGTCTGCGAGCTTTAGCCACATCAGCTCCTTCAGTAATTAGCTCCCTCTGCTATGATTAAACCTGTGATAATCAGTAAAATCAGCATTTGTTCAGGGTGGAAACCAGCAGACTCTTAACTTTTTACTGAACTCTTTGAAACATTAAACAATGTGTCTTCTTTCTTATTAGACACAATTATCTTCTGTTTGTAGTTCATACAACATCATACAATAAATCATAGCTTTAAGAGTAACACAAGCCAGAAAAAAAAAGACAAAACTGTGAATAAGCCTTTGCTTTGTTACTGTAACACTTCATATTGGAAAACCAAAAACAGATGATGAAACAAAACTTTGTAAAGAGTCCCCACAGATTTCAGACAATGTATTACGATACATTGTTTGTATGTATTAGATTTCTAAATTAACTGGATTTTCTGAAACAAATTATTCATTCATTCATGATGAAAAGCGCAGTTTAAAGATAAAGCAGAAGGATGTAAGACTGGAAAGAAAGCCATACCATTATAATATCAATAAAGTAGGACGCAAAATGATCCCAATGCTGGTGATGAACATCCATCCGTTCCTCGTATCTTTCAGCAGGTTTGATATCTTTATATCAATGTTGTTTTTCTACTTGAGCTGGATTTACAAAATCAGACTCATGATATAAAGATTAATTATTATGAAAGACCTTTTGGGTCAGGAAGGAAATGAAGAACTGGAAGGTAAGAGCTGACTCACTGAGCTAAAAATCTTATTAGAATTAGATATACCATATACAAACTACTGTAGTGAAATTGTTACATTTAAGGTAAAACTCTATATGATAGTTTTGCTTTTCTGTAAATTCTCAGAGAAACCAGCAGAAACATGATATTCTCCTGCTTCATTCATCACATAACCTTTTAATGAAGTTGGATGGTTTAATTTAGATTTTTACAGTTTATGAAATTACCCTAAGACTTTACAATGAGTTAAAATATTTAGCTTGAATTTTAATTTTTATTCATTTATGTGTCATGACCAGAGTTAACTCCTTGACCAACCTGCAGGAGAACCGCTTAGGACAAGAAAACTATTTTAAAAGGTTTGATGAAATTATGCTTGTTGTCAGTCGGGAGGATAGCACCAGTCAGTTCGGGAAAAATTACTGAAAGCAAAATTTGAATAAAAGGATGATCTCAAGCTTACTGTGAGGGTTGGTGGCTCAGAAAGAGAGGTTCCGGTCTGGTTTGGAGGTGAGGTACTGAGAAGTTCCCAGAGAGAACGGCGTTGTAGTGGCAGATGAGTGGGAGAGCGAACAGGCAAATGACTCAGAGATGAAGGAGCTGCTGGAGAGAATCAGGGAACTGTGGCATTATCAAGGAGGTCCTCTAGGGGGATTAGTAGGAGGCCTGGAAATGAATAGTTGGTTTGAGGTACGACCAGGATATTTGGCTCTGAAAATGGTGAAGAACTGAAAAACATTCAAATGCTCAAAAGTACTTTGAGAAGGTTAGCATTCGGCTTGCAATCTAACCAGTAAGGTTGACCACCGGGTAACGAGTGAACATCAGGAAGCCCCTCAAATACTCAGAGATTGTTTCAGGTGGGACTGTTTCACTTTGCCCTGACCACGCAAGCACAATTAAACTCCACATCATGACATTATGTCACATACATTTCCTCAAATGTTTGTTTTATCTTCTAAAACTGAAAATGTGAAAACATGTCTTTTTATTATTTTAAAGAAGATTAGATTAATGTTTGATCAAAGCTTTGATATTTAATGAATAACATTTTAACATTTGAGATAAACTGGTATTCAGGCTCTTTATTTTAGAGCAGTATTTTCAAAAGGTTGTTATCCTTTTTTTTGGATTATTCTAACTTAAAGCTTTTAATCATAATTACAGTCAGGATATCTAAAATCGTTCAATATGCTTCTGTGTATCTAAACACCTTTTATGTCAGGTCCCATGGGTGATGAGACTAGTTGTATCCTCAGGGTATCTTGTCATTTAGGCTGTGCGTCCCCGTGGATGCAGAATTTCAGGAGACAGTAAACCATAATTTTTGAAACCAGGTCCCAGAGCAGATACATTTCAAACCTTTTTCTGTGTGAGCCATATATTTTCTTAAACGATGATGTCGTAACTTCGCCTCCTCTGTAACCAACATGCGCCTCATGATGGTTATGTCCGGTGTTGTGGCTTTGGTTTGGCCATTACTAGCATCCTCGGATTCTTCCCTTCCCATGACCCCGTTAGAATCACGATTTCTAACTTATCACCGTAACTGTTGGTTGAGTTTGGATTTTAAGTACCATGAAATTTGTTCACTTCTTAGTTTTGTCTATCACTGTGGTAACTCAGATTAGGTTTCTAGATTAGAGGCCAATACAACGAAAGCATTGCCTCTCAATCAAACAATGCTTCTGAGATGGAAAATTAAAAACTGAAAAGGACGGATTGTATTAACAGCATCTCTTTTTCTCTCTTTCTTGCTTTCTAACCGGTACAAAATCTTTGAACCGGTTAGAAGATGGAGATTATAGACTAACATTGTTTGTGTTAGTTAAATGAAATGCCTCTCCTCCTTTTCGTTGCGTGAAAAAAGCTCAGAGTGCGTCATTTCAAACCTGCCATGTATTGTCTCTGAACATGTCTGTTCATGCTCACACTCATCCAATAACATGCTTTATTTAACAATGTAGCACTTGGTTTGTGGCAGAAAATGATTTACACATTTTTAATGTCTTCACCCAGTGAACTGAATTATTTCTATTTCAAATCATTTGCTGCAAATAGAATTTAAAACAGTTGTGGTTGTTATCCATCAGTTAGGATTCAAACTTCCATGTATAATGGACAACTACAGCGCATAACACAATAAAAATTTGCAAAGACAAACTGTGTACATTCATGCTTTACTAATTCAACTATCATGAGTTTAAGCATCATAATTTTCACATTTTCCAGGGTATTTTTGTTTTGCAGTGGCCATCTTTTATTCTGCCTCTTTATTATGAGTGAATAAGTAGCTCCATGATACCACCTAAATTTGTTTTTTTAATATTAAGGTTAAAGAGATCTGCTTCATATGGTAGAAACCCCTGACCTGTACACCTCATATATGTCATAGGTGTATTTATTGGGTCCGATTTTAAGACCAGGCCAGAACCAGGGGCTTTTATGTTTGACACATCCTGGTTTATATTACAAAACATAATTAAATCGTTAACTTTTTTCTTGTCTGTGTTCTTCAATCTTAAAATAGGTGCACCCTCTATGCCATTTTCATTAGCTTGTTGCCGCTTTGTTTCCAGATTGGCTACTGGAATGAGAAAAGGGGCTATGTGAATACAGCCGTGTACAGGCCGCTGACGGAGGAGATATTTGGTCTGCTGAACAAAACCTACGTTGTTACCACCATACTGGTAAGACTGGGATGATAATATTTCATACAGTTCATTATCACCATGAACACATTGTGAACGTATATTCACTCCATCATTATTGGTAACACTGAATATGAGGCTTGTTTGTCAGATTAAAAGTACCTTTTGAAAATGACCACCTTTAAGCAGGTATTAAACATACTTTTCATCAAGCCCGCATTTCTGTATTAAAACTGTTACTTATTGGTCCGATGTGATGTTAAGCTAATTGAGGTACTAAAATAAATAAACTTTTCAATAATATGCTAATTTGATTTCCCCCTGTAAACTCAAAGTGCTTTTGTATCATGCAGTGCTAAACTGGTGCTATTAGTATTATCACAAGTAGGGTTGATTTACCTGAAAATCTTGACAGCTGTGGGTAGAGTAGCTGTCTTGCAACTGGAAGGTTCTTGGTTTGATTCCAGCTTCCCCCTGTCACATGTGAATGTGCTCCTGGGCAATGCACTTAACCCGAGGTTGCCTACCAATTTGCATGTCACTGTATGAGTATGGGTGTGATTGGGTGACTGTGGTTATAGTGTAAAGCACTTTCAGTGGTCAGCATGACTAGAAAAGCATTTAAATTCAGTCCATTTATATAAAATCAGACGGCTGATGGTGAATGCTTTCTTTCAACTTGATTGAATTACTGTAACAGTATCTTTACCTGTCGTAAAAGTCAAGTGTGGATTGTGCTGGAACTGCTAGTCTTTATATGGTACAAACAGAAGATCAAAACCACTGGAGCAAGTTGTGAAATTAAGTTTATAAGCTTTTTTTTTTTTTGTCAAAGATACATAATTTAGTTAATCAAACTGATTTCACTGCTTGTCTTATTCTCTCAATTTTGTCTTAAAAAAATCAGCAAAGTTATTTTAGAACCTGTTAGACAAGAGTTTCCGAGGAGCAGGCGGTGAGGGATTTGTCTGTCAACAACAGTATATAATGTCAGGGCATTATTAGTGTTGTTATTTATAACATAAGAAAAATAATAACTGCCTCACCCTTTAGCTCCCGATTTTTAGACATGAGGACATTCTTCATAAATGTCATAGTGAACCTGAAGCTTTGGTTTTCTCCACGGGCGTTCAGCTTTACAACACTTTGTTTTTGAGCAATCCTCCGTGGCAACTTTTTTTTTTTTCCAGACGAAACCTTGGTCTTTATCGGGGGAAATTACATCTACAAGCATCACAATATTCAGACTAAAATTATCCACAAGGTCATCAGCAGATGCTGAGGCCAGACTGGCTGATGGTGAAATGACCCACGCATATATTGCTGAGATGCCATCATTAGTTTGGCATATTGTGACGACCTGTGCTCTGCATCTGCAGATGATGCCGAGGATATTCATTTTAAATAGCAAACAGAAATGTTCAGAAAGAGCAACGTCAGTCACAACAGCATCAGCAATTTTTAGACCTCTGGAAATAACCAGATTCAGTTCATTTCCTTTGTAATGGGTTGTTTCTGTTACAACAATGTAAGTCTGGAGCCATCCAGAATGGCTCAGTTGCTCTGCTGAACGTTTATATTTTACATTATCTATATGAACATTTTAATCCCCCTGTATAAGACTGCAGCTCAAATCAATGCAGATAACAGACAGCAGTTTAGAGAATTTATCAAAGAATCTCAACATTATACTTATGAGGCCTGTAGATGGTTGAAAATATTTCACATCTATGTTTTTGTTTGCACTAAATTAAAAAAAATGTGCTGTCTTTTAATTTGTCAAGATGCAAAAAAAAAAAAAAAAAACAATGAAGAGAGGATTTGTTTTGGCAAATTAATCAAGCTATGATGGCTTCTAAATAGAAATAAAGTCAGATGAAAGCAAAGTAAAGCAAAGTAAAGAAAAACAAGCGCATCAGAAGTAAATATTGATCAAATGTGAGCAACGGTGATGATTTCACCTTCGGTTTCTGTCGGTGTGGTAGGAAGCTCCCTACATGATGCTGAAGAAGAACCACGAGCAGTTTGAGGGAAACGAGAAGTACGAAGGCTACTGTGCTGAACTAGCCGCCGAGATCGCCAAACATGTTGGCTTCACCTACAGGCTTGAGCTGGTGGGCGACGGAAAGTACGGCGCCAGAGACCCGGAGTCGAAGATGTGGAACGGCATGGTGGGAGAACTGGTCTACGGGGTGAGTTTGGATCTAGCAGGCATTTCCATGACAAGAAAACTGATTGGCTAATCTGGTGGGAACTTCTTTAACAACAAGTTCAACTTAGTTTGATGTTAAAAGTCACAGATTTAGATTGAAAGTATTTTCTTGTTTTGAGGTGTGAAGATGCTAAATATGTCTTACTGGTTGAATATATTCTGTTTTTTCTATAAACGTAACATGAAAAATATGAAGGTTTTTTTTTTTTTACACATAGCATTCAAACCCAGCCCACATTGAACTGTTTTACCAAACATTTTAATGCATCGATGCGATCAGCTATCCTTTATGGAAATATTCATAAGAGAAATAAGCAGATTTTAAGCTTGGCTTTCGTTTTATAGCTGATAATGATTGTTTATTTTGGCAAGAGTGGCTTCTCTATCTGTTTTCTTCTTACTCAGCGGCTGAAAAATACATCCAGCTCTGTTTTGTACCTCACGTTAGAAGGACATTCAAAAAACTGACAGGGTAAAATTAAATGGTTGAGGAAAAATATGTTGCTGTCCGATAAAAGACATCCTAATGGTTCCTGGGAGAGTTTCCAAATGTGGCACGGAGGAGTGAGAACTGACTTGATTGGACCATCAGCTGCAGGATTTCTTCTCCTTAATAGGACTGAGGTTGGTTCTTCAAGTTTGCATCTAGGTCTGATGTGACAGAAATATGTCTTTATTAGAGTGGATCACCTGTTGAAGGCAAAGTGGAAGCAGTATGGCATTGGTCCCACTCAGTAGTGTCCACTAAAAGAGATTTTTTTTTTACTTTTTACATTTACGGGTTTAATTTCAGCTTTTCTACTTTTGTGCAAACCGTATTTCCCACGACAGAAAACCTGTGGACAGTATCAAAGAAAAGATTCAAAATGAGGCAACGGTGTGGTTCATAATGTATGTGTTTGACATGTTTTCACTTGAGCAAAAGAATTGCTATTAGAAGTTAGGTCAAGTGCTTTAAAAAGTGCATGTTTTGAGCTTCATGCTCACATCAACAGTGACAGCTGTACAGATGTTTTTACTGTGAGTCAGTGAACCGAAAGTCGTGTTTTTTCCAGACAAATACTTCCTCTGTTGGGTGACGGCTCTTGTCCGTGTCCTCCTGCAGAAGGCAGACATGGCCGTCGCTCCACTGACCATCACTCTTGTCCGAGAGCAGGTGATCGACTTCACCAAACCCTTCATGTCTCTGGGAATCTCCATCATGATCAAGAAACCAACCAAATCCAAACCTGGCGTCTTCTCCTTCCTCGACCCGCTGGCCTACGAGATCTGGATGTGCATCGTTTTCGCCTACATCGGAGTCAGCGTAGTGCTCTTTCTGGTATGATGAGGAAGGATTGTCTTTTTACCATGTGGAGCTGATTATAACCAAAAAGAAGAAAAAAACAACAAAATATTCTTGAATAATTTTAAAAGAAATCTGTATGGATAATCTGCTGTCAGAAACTCTGAAGTACATCCATCTTAATTATGAATCAACTCATTATAAATCAAATATCTTCCAAATTTGGAATTCTGTATGACTTTGTGGTTCTTTTTCTTCTAGATGGTATACACATTTTAGATGTAATTTAATTAAAAAAAAAGTGACAGGATTATCCTCAAAGTGCAAAAATGTGTTTTACCAGACATTTGTTATTTGTCATTTTGTACATGCCTCTGGGACATTTTGCATTGTTTAAAAATCAATTGTTTTAAGTAATGTACTGGAATCTACTCTCTGTCTACTGGAAGGAAATGTGGTAAGATGGCTTCAATAGCATGATCTCTTAAGAGGAGACTGCTCACTGCTATTTCAGTTTGATCAGGGGTCGTAGTTTGTCAAATTTCCCAGGAGCCAACTGACTCAAACAAAGATCAGCGACGCACTCGATAAGCACGGGGGGTTTAGATAAACTCTTCACAAAATGTCACACAACTAGACAACAAGGAAGGTTTAAATATTTTATGATGTTGATGATGAGTTCACTTATTTTTATCATCAGAATGCTTTACTAATGAGAGATAAACTTATACTCAGTGGTAAAATACATGGGTTTGTGTTTTTTGTTAAGTTTAGTTTTTTGTTTCTTTTAGTCACAAACTGGAAAAATGCAGGAAAGAGATGGCCTTCTGGAAAAAGGTTGAACTTACCTGGAATATAAGCAAACATAGCACAGATTGAGCTGAAGTATGCTGCGATAACACAACAAAATTGATGTAACCCTTTGTTCATTTTTTTCCCTGTTCACACAGTTGATGTCATTGTAATGTAGAGAACAGCCAAGATGATTTAATGGATGTTGTGTTGGATGTTGTGTTGTGGAGTTGGTACACTGCAAGGAGCATACAAATCTAAGCACTGTTTAATGCCACTGACACGCTTGTTTTTTATTTACACAGTTTTTCCCAGTTCATTCACATGCAGAAATGTTTGTTGTCAACCCCTAATAAACCATAACCCTGACCCATAATCCCTCTGCTCCCAGACATCATTGCCTATTCAGTGCTGTGAAAGAAGCTGTGCTAAAGCCCCGGCATCAGGTTTACTTTGAGGACAATCCTGTCATTTAAAAGCTTGATCCTTCTTCCTCTTTTTATATATAGTTGAGCCCAATATTATCCATGGCACTGGAAGATTTAGGTTTAAAGTAATCTTTTTATGTTTATTCTTTTAGGAATCTTCATCTTTATTTCAAAAATAATATTCTGAAGTAATATTAATGTTCTAGAGTGGCCCAGCCAGATTCCCAAGTGAAACTGGATGGAGAATCTGTGGAGGGGGCTAAAGAAAAGCAAAAACATGGTCAGCAATTATGAGAACGTTTGATTGCTTTAATGCCAATGAAGATTTTTTATTATTATAATATTATAAAAGATGTAAATAATTTTGAAATGTTTGTTAGTTTTTGTGAATAAAAATGATTCAGAGTTTTAAAATTGATCATCCTTGGTCATTGTTGTATTCACTTTTGAAAGATGCCAGTCTTAGGTACTTCCTATAAGAAACAAACTTGTTGGTTGAATGTAAATAATTAAAATCTAATTAGATTAGATTATCTCTTCCGTCTTGTTCCATAAAGCAAGATCACACCCCTCCCCCCATTTCATATTCCTTATACTGGCTACCAATAGAGTTCAGGATCCGCTTTACAATTATCACACTTACATATAGAGCACTAAACAACCAAGCCCCAGATTACTTATGCGATCTTCTTACAAAATATACCGCTGCTCGCTCCCTTCTTAGTCGTTCCGTGCACCAGATTAAAAAACTGG
Organism: Fundulus heteroclitus; assembly: GCF_011125445.2. NCBI lineage: Eukaryota > Metazoa > Chordata > Actinopteri > Cyprinodontiformes > Fundulidae > Fundulus > Fundulus heteroclitus. The sequence goes on along the minus strand of NC_046371.1, from coordinate 9,260,108 downwards.
GAGGATCGAGCTTTTCTGTCCGTGGCACCAAGGCTGTGGACCAGCCTACCTCAGGAGTTAGGTTTGGTTGACTCTGTGGACTCTTTTAAGAAGCAGTTAAAAACTTTCATTTTTAAACAGGCCTTTTGTTGAATGTTTATTTCTGTTGTGATTTTATCGTACTTTTGTTGGTTTATTTTCATTGTTGTTTTATTGGTTTTCTGCACAGCTCTTTGTGATTGCTCTTTCTGCGAATGGCACTTAATAGATACACTTTACTTAAATAAACTTTACTATGTGTGCTATGGCTAATACTTTTGGGCCAAACTGTAGCAGGCACCGTCATTTTCTGTTTCTGTACGTCTCTGTATATGATTTATTTTTCATTTAGCTGTTCAGTCATTTCATTTACTATTGAACTTGTATCTGTACATTTAATAATGCACACGACTTTCTGCAGGTGAGTCGTTTTAGTCCCTATGAGTGGCAGGCCGAAGACTCCGATGAAGAAGATGAAACTGTTCTGTCGTCAGCGTCTCGACGAGCTCCACCGACTTCATCTTCTGAAGACCCCCACTCTCCAGGTACCTCGGCACCATCAACTATTTGATAAATAGTGATGTTTACGTACGAAAAGTCTAATCGGTCAATTTTTTACCTTTTCATCTATTACGTCTGCCAGGTTACTCTCAGACTCAGAATCAGAACCAGAACCAGCAGAAAGAAAAAGAAGCTCCTGAACACAGCAATGACTTTGGGATCTTTAATTCCCTCTGGTTCTCCCTCGGGGCCTTCATGCAGCAGGGCTGTGACATCTCCCCCAGGTAAGACTGGGTGATATGAAAAACCACGCTCATAATATTGCAACGTGTGAACTGTGCGATATTTGATACATTTGTTGACAAAGGATTCCCACTACGGCTGTTTTTATCCATATGTAATCATGAATGAAACTGCTGTGAAAAGCAAAGCTTCTGGGAGACGTCTTGTCATCTCTTACCTATGACTAACCCCCCCCCCCCCCCACCACCACCACCACCACCACCACCACCACATTACACATCAGTTGCTGATGTAGACACACATTTGTATTCATGAAGCATTTGATTGCGTTTGACATGCTTCCTGGTTTTTACTGTTTTACAGCTGGGTTCAGGCCTGAGGCTGTTTCTATTCTCATTGTGTGTCAGGTTCATCATGCTACATGTGTGTTCACGGCTTTGTCTCTGTGTCTTTGTGGGATCTTCCAGAGATGACCTTATCCCAGGCCACATGTCATGCTTCATTATACCAGAGGTACAGGCGTGTTGCTTGTTGGTGACAATTACCTGAAATAATGTGAACAAAATTGTTGCTGTAAGTGTTGTTGCTTTCATGGTGAATATATTGAAATGCTGCTTGGTAATAAAAGCTAAAAGTCAGATGGAGAAGAAGAAACAGATTCTGCCTTGTAATATAGAAATAAGAATACCTGTATTTCTCCAAAGTTTCAGTTACAATATTCTGGCATTATGGTTTTCAAATGCTCGGTATATAGAAATAGATTTTTTCTTAATTCATATTAGTAGAACACTGCATACTGGCCTCACATCTACCTTATCTGTGATACCAGTTATAACATGATCACATCGATATCATTATAGCCACTATATGGTGCCTCATGATAGGGATTCACATCTAAACTTCTTTTCACAACCTTTATTGGATTTTATTGGATTTTTATGTGATAAATTAACACAAAGTAGTGTACAGCTGTAAATTGGAGCGATAATGAATCCCTACGTATCCGAGGCATTTTTACTCTGACACCCCTAAATACAACCTGATGCAACCATTTGGCTTCAGGAGTCACCTAATTATCAAACAGAGTTACCATATGTGTAATTTTTATCCCACTCTTATTGCTGCTGTTCTGTGAATGCAGCAGAAGGTTGTTGGAGAACATTAGTGAATAAACAGCATTGTGAAGACCAAGGAACACAGCAGTCAGAGTACGGGGAGAAAGTGGATACATTTGAAGCAGGGATAGGCATAAAACAATATCTGAGGGTTAGGACATTTCACTGACTGCAGTTCAATTCATTATATAAAAATGGAAAGACTGGCACCACCCTAAACATACCAAGATACGGTCGTCCACCTAAACTGGCAGGCCAGAGGAGGGACAGCAAGAGGCAAATGCTGCGGAGGTCCACAGCTCAGGTGGGAGAATCTGGTGGCTAACTATGTGACTTTTAAGGATTAAAAGCAAAAAAAAGACAATACTGAAAATGGCCACAAGAAGCCAAATTTGTAGTTCACCACGTGGCTTGTAGGAGATACAGCATACATTTGGAAGATGTTCCTCTGGTTGGATGAAACCACAAATAAACCTTAGCCCTACAGTACATGCAGCATGGTCTGCATGAAACAACGATATTGACGTATTCTATATATGAAGCATGATGGTGTCAGCACCTAGCTGTGAGGATGATCTTCTTTACCAGGTACATGGATGCTGGTCAAAGATAACCAAATGTCAAATGGGCAACATTTCTCTGGACATGCAACGCTGTGATGCTCTAAAAGATTTGCTGATTGCAGCAAAAGGTTTTTCTACAAAGTAATGATTTAGGGGGGGAAGAGTCCAAATGTAAACCACACTTCTGAAAGTTTTCTTTAAAAAGCTGCACAAGCTTATATATAATTTTCTTTCCACTTAATAATGTGTAATACTTTGTGTTTATCTGTTCCCAATATTATATATGGATGTTAGTGCTTGTAACGTGGAACAGTTCAATGGTTTTAAATGCCTTTTCAAGTTACATTTGATCGAAATACAAATTAAAGAGTCATTAACTAATAACTACACTCTTTTACCTTTAGGGTAATCATGTGAAGATTTGTTAACAGGGAGGGAACCTCTAAATGAGATAACTCAAAACTAAGACTGATTTTATTAAATTAAATACATTAGCCCAGTTTAACTTTCACTTTAGTATTTTTATGGAGTGCCAATTCACAGCAACACTTCTAAACTGGATCTACTTAGAAGCAGCTTAGATAATTCATTGTGTTTATCAATCCTACCACTCTCTCAGGGGAAGATAAAGATTGCAGCAACCAAATACTGACCACACCTTACACGGAAATATCTCAAGCATTAATAAAGTCAAACAATAAACACAAGTATATATTTTAAAAGGACAGAATAATTTATTTGGGCTCAACATCAATGGTCTTAGTGCAAAGACAGAAGAAAGATGGCCAGTGCCAGAGGTTTGAAAATCCTTGGAGTGAGAAACTGGTGTTTTTATCTGTCCATGTTTTGACTTAGAATACTTGTTAAACTCTATTTTTAACACGATTTTTTAAGTGTCATGCTAGATGCTAAGATGGTCCTAGATTCTTAAAAACATATACGTTTTTTTAGTTTGTCCAGTTAGTACATTACTTCCCACCCCAGAGGGAAGCAGGTCTTTTCAAATCTGCATCCACTGGGTAAAGTTTTGGTATTTTCAAATGTGCAAGATCCTCGTAAACCTGGTGCTTTTCTTTAGCTTGTTTGAAAACGACATCGCACTGAAGATGCGTTGCTGTGCACGTCGTACAGGGTCACCTTTAGCTGGACGGGACCACAGGGCTGAACAGGATCAACACACGTGTGTGTGCGAGGGTTTGATGTGATTTGACCAAATGCATTCTATGCGTTCAATGCTCATGTTAAACATAAATGACTGCAGGCGGAAAGCCTCAGCTGCAGTTCTCACACCTACTGTACAACTGGAAGTCAAATAAAATATTAAACAGTCTAATGTGTGCAATGATTCTGTTGCAAGCAGCTCAACCAAACGCACGACACAACTGAAGGCTCCTGAGGTCAATGCCTGGAAAGAAAAAGCTCTGAGCAGAACATGGTTGAGACAAAAAGATTGACTTGCTTTTCAAAATTATTTAAAGCATTCCCAACGAGAACAAAGAAAGTCTTGCAAATACTGAAATAACTGGCAGGCCAGTGGGTGGTTATACTGTTTAAAATTTAATTCCAGCACATGCTTAGTACATCACGCAACAGTGAGCATAACATCAAAGTTCAACCACAGCACCTACACCCACCAGCCAGTCTATCAGGTAATCCTAGCTAGCGCTGGGTTGGTCCCCCTTTAGCTCCAAAACCGCCTTCATTCTGCATATTTAAGATTTAACCATATGTCGGACAGATTCATCAGAACCGTTGGACTATGTTGATATTAAAGCGTCACATCAATGTTGAAATGTATCTTCTGTAGATCCACCATAGGATTCGCTTGCTCCACCGCTTCAAAGGAGCGAATTGGATTAAGATCTGACAACTGTTGAGGCCGTTAGCCAACAGGGAACTCTCTGTCCTGTTCAAGAAACCAGTTTGAGGTGATAACGCAGTGTGGTGTGGTCATAAAAAGAAAGACATAGGCAGAGAAAAATTCTGCTCAACTGGTCGGAAAGAGCCCAATGTATGCCAATACAGTATCTCACACTAGATTATATCACCAGCATCAGACAGTAGATCAAATTCTGACCCCTCAATCCTGAGAGACGTCTTGAGACTCATCCAATCAGGGAGATTTTTTTTTTCTCCCAATCTGACATTGTTTGATTTTGCTGTGTTTGTATGAATGTTATACTTAGTTTACTGGTGACAGGTGTGGCCTTCTGCTGCTTTTGCACATTTGCCTTAGGGTATGTTTTCAGAGGTAGTAATCTGCTCAAATGGATCATAAAGAGTAGTTAGTTCAGCTATCAGTGCCTTTATATTGGCACAAACTGACCTGCCCATTCTCCTGAAAAATGGTTTCACGGGGCAGGAGGCTGAAACCTAAAGCATCCGTATGAGAATTGATTTCTGACGTTGGCTATGCTGGACAAAAAAATACTTGACTTTTTGTTTTAACAAAAGAGAGTTTATAGGGCCAAGTGTTAGTTGAGATAAAAGACGGTGTAGGGCATCTTGGAGTTAATGTATTCAAGCCCACTTGTAATCTTTGGAAGCGGCTTTGTTTTCTCTGGCTTTATAGATAATTGCACTAGGTGTCATCAGCATACCAGTGAAACTGTGTATTCAGTTTTCTAATAGGATTTACCAGAGAAAGCAATGAAACGGTGAACAAATAAAATCATATGAGTATATTTATATTGCATCAACTCACAACACGTCATCTCAATGCAGACGGATTGGTCAAAAGCTTTTTAAGCAAACCCAGCGTGTTGCATCGACTCATTGATAGCAGCATTCACTCCTCCTAAAAGAGCAACTGCTGACAACCGCCTGCATTGTCGTTGACTTTGCATAAATCCCTCATCTCGAGCATGCACGTAACGACAGTGGAGTTTCCTGTAACAGGAAGAAACCTCCAGCAAAAGGTTTGGTCGGCAGTGTGATGGGCCATCTGCCATGACCAACTGGGGGGTTGGGAGGAAAGAACAGACAGAATAGGTCTAAGAACAGAAAGCACCCAGCATTCCCCCAATTCATTCAAGTTTGTCGTTTGCTTTCTGTTCTTCCCTACAGGTCTCTCTCAGGTCGAATTGTCGGAGGGGTGTGGTGGTTTTTCACCCTCATCATCATCTCGTCCTACACAGCCAACCTGGCAGCTTTCCTCACCGTGGAGAGGATGGTGTCCCCCATAGAGAGTGCAGAAGACCTGGCTAAGCAGACCGAGATCGCCTACGGTACACTTGACGGCGGTTCTACCAAAGAGTTCTTCAGGGTGAGGGAGCAGATTCACTCTTGATGCCTCCAGCTTTTACTGCAGGTGGTCCAGCACTTCACGGTCTGTGAAGAAGGACCTGGTTTTCTTTTGTACCACAGATGTATGATTGCCTGTGATGACTGAGATCTTAAAGTTAAAGTTGGTCTTACAATCTAAAATATAGTGTACGTATATTGTAGGTATTTTACTATATAAAACACCTAAATTTCTAGATCATGTTGCTTGCAATTTCTAAGGTTTGTTTTGAATATTTTACTGACTTTTTTGGCTTTCTTTTGAAGACAAAAAATCAGCATTGCCATCAGCTAATGACGAATAAGTTTTCAAACCCAGAAGATTTGATTTACTTTTAGTCAGTCCTTTATCTTAAAGGTTTTAGACTTTATTGATGTGTAAACAGTTTTTTTAATTATTATTATTACAAATAAAAAGGATGACCTGTGCCAGAGTAAGGTCAGACAAGGTGGTCTACTTTGAAGAAGGAAAACAAGCTTATCTTCTCTATAAAGTAGCTTGAGCTTTATTAACTTTTAGAGAAGTCTTTTACTAAATTTTATTAATTAATGCAGATGGCGAACAAGTGACTTTTGGGTTTGGATACCAAGGCAAAAAGTAGCACGTAAAGTGAAAGTATGCCACAATAAAACCTTAAGCTACAAGTAAAAAACTGCTTAGAATAAGATCTTTTCATTTAAATTAGTTGTCTGGCAAAAAATGAAACTTAAAAACAATCTCCAACAAAAATTATATTTCCAATTTCATCTGGGAGATTGTATGTCCAGGTTTGTTGTATCATACAGGTGAGAGTCAGTAATGTGATGTAGTTTAAAACTGACCAGAAAAACATCATACATTTCTTTTTAAATAGTGTGTTACCTTAGTCTCATCCTGTCTTTGCTCTTCCCTCTTCCTTCAGAGGTCAAAGATCGCTGTGTTTGAGAAGATGTGGTCATACATGCGTAGTGCAGACCCGTCCGTGTTCGTGAAGAACACCAATGAAGGGGTGATACGAGTCAGGAAGTCAAAGGGGAAGTACGCCTACCTGCTTGAGTCCTCCATGAATGAATACATCGAGCAGAGGAAACCCTGCGACACCATGAAAGTAGGAGGAAACCTTGACTCTAAGGGTTACGGAGTGGCCACTCCAAAAGGATCGCCCCTCAGGTACACTCTGAGTGTCCGGTTAGTGGACGCCGGCGTGGGTTATGTTGTCTCACTGTTGTCTGTTATTTGTGGGAAAATGTTAAGGTAGCAACAGAACAGGTGATCTCTTTGTGGGATCGTTTAAGCAGGGATCCAATTATCTGTTTCTGACAAATAAAACTTTACCAATTCCCTAATTATTCAACTTTAAACGGCTTTACAGTTCCGTCTGTTGTGTAAAGGCTGAAGTCTACAACATGTTTAGTCCTATTTTAACTCATTTAAACTCTTTCTATCCAACTCCTCAAAATTATGAAGTTCTGATCCAATGATATAAAAATGATTAAATTATAGATGGTATTAAATGTGTAATTTCTCCTGATTGTCTTTACTTTTGGAGACCCACATCAACCAGACTACTTTCTATGAAAGTCAAATTCAATAAAACTAGATGAATAATTAGATAAACTTTGTATGTTTCTATAAGCATTGGGAGAATTAGGAGTAATTAGAACAGGATTAGTTTACTTTGCAACAGCAATATTAGAGCTACACTCTTCAATATATGCCTCAAAGAGTTTAGATAAAGCATTACAGAAACTTTATCTAAACTCTTTAGATGTTTTGTCTAAGTAGCATGTTCATAAATTTTAATGGTAAAACTGATTTTAATCACTACAGAAATTGTATTATGAAACTTTAACATTTTAATTCGTAAGTTTGAAGTGGTTTGAATGTGTCATATTTCGTTATTCTAGCAAACAGTTGAAATATCCTGCTGAGACAGATGTCTGAAACACCAAAAGGAAGAAACGCGAACATCACAAAACTCAGAATTCATCAGAAATTGGGGTCAAGGTTTCATTACAGCAATCTCAGTTTAAAAAGGCATTGATTGTAGCGCTTTGTTAGTTTTAAAGTTGGCATTCATGGGCAATTTGCATATTTTGAATTAAAAATCGTTTATTTAAACTTAAAGGAGATTCTCTTAGAATTTGGGGGAAAAACCCTGGTTGGATAAATTAGAGTTTGAAGAACCTAAAGGAAGAAAAATAAAGAAATGTAAGAAAAGGAAGTGAAAGGGAAGTCTCCCCCTGTCATCGGTTAATCTTTTCAATATAAAACATATCAGTGCAACTGCTTCTTGTACATTTTGTCTTTTTTTCCTCTCTTCCAAGTTTTTCTTATACTTCTCATTTTATTTATATTATTAAAATACATAAATCTGCAAAATTGAAACTGAGATTCAAAATAAAGGTTCAAATGAAGATACATTTAAGTTAAAGTCAAAGATTAGAGCTTAAATTAGTTTGTTGTCAAAATAAAATTTAAATAGTTAAAACAGTACCTTTAAATTCTCTGCACAGCCCTGATTTAGATTCAGATCAGATTTAGATTCAGATCAGATTTAGTCAGAAACGGGATGATTGGTGATTAAAGAAAGTCTGTCAGATAGAGGGGGGGGGGCTGTTTGTCGAGTTGTTTGCTGTCATATGTTCGTCTATCTGTCTGTCTCTTAATCTGTATCTCTGTGTGTCTTGTCTCTTTCTCTTATGTCTTTGTCCACATGTCTGTCAGACTGTCTGTCTGTCTCTCGTTATCTGTTATGCCTGTCTTACTACTACCTGCCTGTATGCCTTTACATGCACCAGAACATCAACAATGACACTCAATCACAATCAGACTCCATTCATCTGTCACAGTCCTTCTGCTGCTGTCAGGTAACACACTGAGAATAAGCTTTAATATTTTACTGCAATGACAAATTGAGCCCAGTTATTACTGACCTGAATGTGCACAGATTGTCTAAGGGAAACAAGTTCAATCGAGTTTACTTAATCTTACTGTGACCTCAAAATAAATGACCAAGACTGCAGTGGAATACGATTTCCTAGTAACAAAGATAAACAACTTTTCTTGCAGAGAAATAAAATAAAGTTCAGGAAACATATGCGTCTAATTAGATGTCAAGTATTCCAAGTGAGGAGTATGACCTACTGAGAAGAAAGCTTTAATTATATAAAAGATAAAGACTAAAGTTCATAGGCAGGGCATGACGGGACCACGACAGAGTACCACAGATGATGCAATGAAAGGAACTAGAGGGGAAAAAATTAAATCAAGGAACTGAAATACTGATGAAAGCATGGAGAAGGAGACCTGGTGAGCATAATCAGGGGAGAATGCTGAACAGCTGTGAAGATTAATAAAAACAGATAATTCACAGGGAGGTGAACATAGACCCCCAAAAGAGATCTACAAATCACAAAGTTGATCAAAAACTGAAGGTTAAAAACTTCATATATGCTGTTATGGCTTAGTACTTTCCTGCCTTTGCACATTACTCTGTAGTAAAAAGTTCAAAGGGGAAATATACCTAAAAAAAAAAATCAAAAGCAGCTTCAGTTGAGTTCACTGAAGAGCTAATTTTTATAGTGTAATTTTAAAGTGTAAAATATAGCTAATTTTAGCTATAAATACAACTTTAGGAAAAAGAATGTTTCATTTAAACTTATTATGTATACTGATATAATAGACAAGGTAAGATTTTAATGAATCGTATGGCTAGTATTTTTTAACTTAGTTAATTTTATGAATTGGTCTGATTAAATATACATTCATTTTGATATAACCATTATCTACACAATGAAATGTGTTAAAACAGGTTGAAATAATAATAATAATAAATAAAGTTAGGTACATAAGGTCTGCACAATAACATACAAAACCAACATTAATCCTCACAATGGCTAGCCAGACTGATTTACACTGTGCATATTCAATACACAGCTTGTCAGTCTGGTCTGTACAGGCTCAGACTCTGTGGTCTAAACCTTACCAGACCAATTACAGCGCGGGAGGGAAAACTAGTAAACCAATGGGTTTTGAGAAAACATCTTGAAACTTGCACAGGGTAGGCTATAAAGAAGGCACATATTTGGGTTGCATTGCACAATGCAACACAGATTGCACAGATTGATGGAAACAGTTGATTTTCACATAATTTAAATGTACTGTCTAATGCAAACTAAACCATCAAGGAATGGAGAACACCATTCCCTTCCAAAAGGGCTATGAACAAAACCCTGTTTGTTACCAACTTGGCAACAAAAAGAGGAGCTGGATTTCTTACGCTGGTCACTTCTACCTCTTAGGTGTAGCTAGATCCTTAAAGATCCAACCCAGGGCTGCAGGGAGGGGGAAACAAAAGAGCCTGAAGCAGTGCTGTGAGGCTATCGCCATAATATAGTATAAATAATCAAAAGATTAAAGATCAGATATTAATAGTCCATACATGTCAATTTCATCATCAGTACTTGAAATCCGATATCTCACCAACAAAATATGTTCAGATGGAAAATTTACATTTGAAGGATTGTGCTCCAAATCTTATATTTTATGGCTTTTACCAGGATAAAAAGAAGCCAAATTGGCTTCTTAGAAATATATAATTACTTCTAAAATGAGCCAGACTTTTAAATGGCTCTTTTAGATGAAGGGGATTCTCAAGATCCGCTCCCTTCAAACCACCATAAATACTATCTCTACTTTAGACCATTTTGGGCTTTAAGACCTTTGAAAAACAGGCTCATTTAACAGTGAATCAGATGCTTTATCCGTTGGGTTTGAATATGTTGGTTAGATGGCACCAACCAATGGCAAACGCTATTCTGGTGTGCAGAACACGCGGCACATTTCTTGATAATCAGCCGTTGGATCGCCCCGGAGGAAGTGGTGGAAAGGAATGCTGGAGAAGCTGTTTTCTTCTTAAATGGAGAGCAAAGCATTTGCTCTCAGCACAAGGTCAGAGATGACCAATCAGAGGGCTCAGACTTTATGGTTTTATAGCATAAAAAACGATTATAAATAGGGAATAATACATCGAAACCTAACACTACAAGGGATTTCACAAACACAGCTCATAATGCATCAAATTCAATTAATTCAGAGTAATTCAGCCCAAAGCTATTTTATTTTAACATTTAAAAATAAGTTAATTTAGATAGATTCAAAAAAATGATGTGTCATCTAAATATTTTCAAAGCAGATTATTATATTCAACATCACTGACTTGATGACTATTTGATATCCATACTGTTAACATCATAACAGGCAATTGTTTTGGGTCGGAAGGATATTTTTTAATAAAATATCTTAAAAAAGCAATGTGAACTATTATAATAATAATGGCAATTAGCTGATTCTTTATACCAACGTTTATTCTGATGAAAGAAAATAGAAGCAATAAGATTTTCTGACAGTGCCAACTGTGCACAACCTAAGCACTCAAATTTTCAGCTAGCTTTGGGAACTTGTCATTATTCCAGGTGTTTAGAGTTATTATAGGCTGTAAATCTGCCTAAAAAGGAATTAAAACTTCCTTTTAGGTGTTGTTAAAATTTCTTTATACACTCAGAAATATGAGCATGTTTCCCCATATAGCTCAATCCATATTCATACAGCATTTTAAGGCTGTTTCCTTTGATTTGATTTTGCTGAATACAACAGAACAAACCTAAAGGTGAGTTAAATAATGAATATTTAGTTTATGTTTTTACCTGACAGCAGAGTTTGAACAAAAAAAATCCCCCCTCTCCTTTGTGTTGAATATAAAATGAAAAATTTATCAGATGTTCTGTGTTGCTCTTATTATTTCTGCCTCATGTCAGCATTTTTAAATCCAAGCCAGAGTCAGGAACACAAACACTTCACAGAGGAGACTGGTGCACTCTGAATGCAATCATGCGTTCCTTTATGTTGGAAAATACTCAATCAGGGAATTGTTTGTGTGGAGAACTCAGTCTTTGTGATCCACCTTTTCTGTCTCCTTGTTTTTATGCTTTGAGCTGCAAAAGAAAAACACAAACCAATTCCCTGTTTTGAGGGGGGGAAAAATCATAAAAGAGATGGATTCTGTGATCAGTTGCTAAGCAACACAGTTGTGTTAAAGCACTTGAATGCTGAGCATTTATTTTAATCAACTTCACTCATCAACAGCATTATCTCTGTGTGAAGAATCGGTGCTGTCTCTGGCTACTAACTGCTGTCACGGTGATGAATAAATACATCCTCTTTCATTTCTACATATTAGGTCGACATAAATACAATTATCCGGTATTTAACCGGTTTTAAAGTTAAAGAAATACAACCTCAGAAAAGTAAAATGGCATTAGCATGACATTCCTGACAGAGTGATGCAAAATGCACATTCTGAGAGTTGCTGCTGATGAATTTTGTTCTAAAATCTGCTAAATAATGGGAGGAGACCTAAGCCGTAGCTTTGACGATAGTTTCTTAACAGAGGCAATTTGGGCAATCAGCGTGACTGGTCTTGTCTTTTATACTGTCTTTTCAGCCTGATGAAAGGCACTGAAGTTCTCATTTGAAATGGGAAACCTTGCTGCACACAACAACTGCTTCTATTCAGGAAATAGAAGCAGAGGAACAACATAGAGTATGCATACTGTATATACAAGAGTTGCTTTCAAGAATCTTTTGCCTGATTTTTCTTTGATATTTAACTGTACTGCTTGTGAATATGAAGCGACTCTACCCTGCTGTTCCTCCTGTTTAAGGAGTTAGGCTCTCACGCAGGAGTCACAGTAATGAAGCTGTGCCAAATGGACTGATATGATAGGACAAGTCCCCTCCTGACAGGGTCTGCGCCATCGCTGTGAACAGGTGCAGTTCACGGGGACATAAATTGAAGCCGTTACATTATGCCCCAGTGATGTATTAGTTTTTTTAATGGAAAATTTTCCCTCCTTTTTTTAGGAAATAATATTGGTTTATTCCAATGAAAACCACTGTAATCCTTACACTGCACCAGCAGGTGGCTATGACATCAACGATGATAACAAAATCCAAAAAGAAGAAAGAGAAAACCAAGCTGTGCTAGGCTAGAGCTTCTCCCTAAAAAAAACCTTAACTCGTGTTTTCTATCACAGTTTCTCATTTCTCTCAGTCATTCCCTTCTTCAGCTTCTTCATTGGAAATGAGGTCTTGACAATGTGATGTGGACAGAGACTTAGTTTTTTACACACTGCTTCTTTATTTTGCTTTAATATTTGGTTAAGTGCATTATCACACCGCCTAATATTTCTTTTTCATCAGAGGTTGATCTTACCACGTTTAAAAAAACTGGAAGATGTCATGTTTTGACATAAAGCACTGAAGTTGAAAGAGGATGTGTTCTGTTATTGCCTTGATGATAAATCTTCATCTCACCTCTTCATTGCGAATGTTGCTGTTGTTTCTACTTTATTTCTGTTTAAAATGAATAATTTTTTGAAGAGTTTTGTTCATAAATGCATTTATCAATAGGTCTGGCAGGGGTAAGTTCCCCTTACAGAGTTTGGGGCAGGTTTTGATTTGGGTTGAGTCAATTGATTCTATTATCTGGTTGCAGTTTTGACCCTTTGAAATGTGCTTTCTGCTGGGGGTAGTTAGTATATCTATGCTATGTACTGAAAGCCTTGAAAAATACATTACTGGAAGTATTACTACAGACATGGGCAAAAAGAGAAAATCTTATTGGATTTTTTTTCAAAAATGTGATAAAATGTTACAGAAGAGATACATTACAGACATCTATGAAGCCACCCAGCACAGCAGCAGTTCTAACCTGAATCTGATAGAAAAGCTTGAGCCAAATATTAGGGTGATAGCAAAGAGACCCTCCAACCTCAAAATAATAAAGACATCAAAATACCAACGGAAATGGCAAAAAGAAAGCAAGCAATTATAAGAACTATTTTTAACTGATACCTCTTTTATATTGTAGTAACTTTTGAGAGATGCTTTTCTGAATTTCCTTTCAGCAAAAGAATCTTGAGTGAAATATTTTAAACCTAATTCTGTCAGATATAAATTATATTGAGAATCTGTGATTTAAGCATCTCTGTTGGCAGATGCTCTCTATCCAATCTGGCTGAGTCTGAGCTTTTATGCAGAGGATTGGAAACTTAAAATATTTAATAGAGGCAACGGAGAGTCCACTTGGGTATCAATATACCCCTGAAGATCCTGCAAACATCATGCATTTTTTCTTTTTTTTGGTAGATTTTTATCGTCTTCATCCAGTAGAAAGCCCCCTGAAGAAACAAAATCCACAAATTTAAACTTGAGCCCCGTTGTGACCTGCAGTTGGTGCAGCAGAACAAAACTCTTCTGCTCAACTATATTAGCTGTCATTGTTCATGTAATCAAGTAATCTGTGCTGGTGCTGCCCTGCAGCTTTGGGCATCATTTGCATGTGAAAAGGAACACCAGTCAGGTGTATTTCATCTGAGTCACAGCATGAATCACTGGTTCCAAACTAATTTATCTTCCATGTAAACCTTTGAATGTTTTTCCTCCTTTATTTCTCAGGTGATGAATGAAGGCTGATGACACTATAGGTTCGCTCCACCAAACCAGTTACGCATTCACTGACTGTTTTCAGCCCAGATTACTTCAACGTCTGCACATACTACCGTAGCGTTAACACGTTAACAAGGCATTTTTTTTTTCTTTGTGCTTGAAAGGAGTGCTTGGTTTAAAGAAACTATTGCATAAACTGATGAATCAGTCAAGCATTTGGTGAAGAACGAGAAGTTGTTATGAAGCATGCAGCTACTTATTAATTATTTGTTTCTCTTTTTAAAGATAAAGTCCAAAACACACTCATGCAGGGACAGGTTGGACTTGGAGTGTTTTAAATTCAGCAACTATTTGCCTAATTTCATCATACTTTTGTTTCCTCTGTCTGGACTTTTTTGTAATCCTTTAAAGTGTCGTTGATCTCCAGATCCAAGTATTTTTTTTTTTATTTTTTTTTTTTTTACTTTGGCTTCTTGTTTCCTTAGACCAGTGACCAGTTTCTGTGTTTTTTGGTTTGTTTCTAATTTTAGCAAATTCTGACCTATGATTCAATCAGACAGGAATTACTAAACTGCAGAGATAAGCCAGTGACACATAAGAGATGGGAAATGATTCATATTTAAACAAAGGTACATTTTGTTCCCTATTCTGTTGTATGTGTAACAAATGACAGTTTAACAGAGAAAAAACAGACTTGAATGAAGTTATTCTGAAAGGTTTATAAGGTGAAAAGTAGAGATATGGTTGATATTCAACTAACAGTGATGCATATTTCTGGTTCTGTGTCACAACTATGCTAGATTAGTTCAGGTTAAGGTTTGCCTTTCTGTTGACATTCATCTGCTGAAGATGGGTTGTTGACCTGATAGTTTGTCCTTCACATTCTTATTTTTTTAAGCATGCCATGCCAGGCAAAACGTTTATACTGAAAATAACAGAAAAAGGAAAATAATAGCTCCTCAGAAAAATCTGGAGAGCAGTTAGATAAGACCACTTTAGGAGATTACAACTGTCTGCATGGACTCATACTATAAAGAAAATGAAACAATATCCATCTTGGAGCCTTGCATTCTTCTTTTTCAATGGAAAATATATCCGGAGGGTCTAGATGGCCACATTGTTGTGCCAGCCTCAGTCCAGTAATAGCCATTAAATTTTTTTTAGGAATGTTTGCATGTTTGTGAAAAGAACCCTTGTTTTCAGAAAACGGGAAAGAGCCAAAGCTCTTAAATAATCAACCTGAAGTTCACTGAATGTAATGTGAGATACAGTGAGATAGGAAGATCTGGGCTGAAAACAGTGAACTCGTCATTACATGCTCCATCCATTAGAGTCATCTTTACGCAGCTGTAATAATGTTGCTTTCTTCACTCTGGCAGTCCTCAATAACACTAAGTTCCCTTTTTATCCCCTACTGTTATTATCGTCCCCTGTAGAAACCCTGTTAACTTGGCAGTGTTAAAACTGAACGAGCAGGGCCTGTTGGACAAATTGAAAAACAGATGGTGGTATGACAAGGGAGAGTGCGGCATCGGGGGAGGGGACTCCAAGGTCAGATCACCGTAACCCTGAAGGGTAACGACAGGCAATGCCACACCGGGGTAACTGGCAGAACGGCACGACTTCAGTTCCAAGCGTGAAACCCTCTGGGAACATATCAGAAAACCAAGAATTCTGCGTACTCATTCTCTGATCTTTGGGGTATTTAAAAAAAAAGATTTTAAAGGTCTACAATTTATGACAAAATGTTTATGGTTCACATGTTATATTCCCGTTTTACACAATCATTTTCTCATTATATGATTTTTAAGCATCTTTTAGGGCCTAACATACCTCTCTACATTCTTAAACACGAAGTGCCTGGACTTCGCTGACACATACAGTGCAGTCTCATAGTCACAACGTTTTTAGCTCAGTCTAATCTCAGTTTTTCACTAAAATATACAGTTTTCACTACAGCCTCAAAGGGGGCGATAATACGGTGGTTTGCACATTGACTAAATGAAGGGATTAAAAAAAAGAACGACTAAAGTGAATTATCACCTGAAATCCTGACAGTTTCTGGCAGATAATAGATCCAAAAGAAGAAAACAGCAGAATCTCCCAACACTGGCTGCATTCAAAATGGTCTAATTGGTAAGGACTCTTTAGCCAAAGCGGAAGTGCTTCAGCGTTCGACACAAAAAAGTGAACCAAAATGTGAAGTCAGTAAGAAAGGAGGTAGGAGAGGAAGCCTGTATGCTTCCTATCATAGTTCCTTTAGCATAGGGAGCTTGCGGCACTAAGGAACAATAAGGAATCCCAGAATCCTTTGCGTGACATGACATATAAGCACAGCCCCCCTCAGGGAAATTAACGAAAATGTCCACAGAGACATTTGCACCATTGTGGGTAGAGTAAAGCTATCAATTAGTCAATCAGTACAATTTACAGTGACATTATTGCTTCCATGTGTAGCACACATCCGAATGTACGCATCTTCCTATTTTTTAGTTTGAGTAATGGAGAACTACAAATTTTTTTTAGTTCTTTTTCGGTAGGCTGTAGGCCCGGATTTGACTAGCGTCACCGCTGTGTGTTTCCATTGCGTAATGACGTATGAGGTAAAGGCTGTCCGAAATCAGCACAGCTCCCTACCATGGAGTTCTTGCTGTTGACCTCATGAAAGGAGCAAGGAGCTATGATTAGAACATTTTGGATGGAGCCACTCTCTTGTTAAAAACAAGCATGGTTGATACTTTTCTTCTGCGTGTGGTATGACACGTTTTCTTCTACATCTTCATGTTTGCTGCCACCCTTTGAACAGTAGCTGTATTGTCGCTGTCAGCTTAAATTACAAGAATCTGGGATGTACACAGATATCCAAAGAGATTCCTAGCAGACCCTGGTGGGCAGGTACAGAAGACAAGATTTACATCAGACAAGGTTCACGGTGGAGTGATCAGTAGAGTTAGTTTCCTTTGAAGGTGTTTGAAACAAGGACCCCACCGAAGAAACCCTGAATCCACTGATGAGGATATAAACACCCTCTTACCTAAGCAAGTCCTTTGCTACCCCAGAATAAGCTTCCACTTAAAAGACATTCAACTCACCGGACAGATTTGATCCTGCACTAGGTGAGATTTCATTGACACAGCAAGGATGTATGAACTTCTTTCCACGTACTATAATATTCCTCCGTTTTTATTCTTGACAACTGTTGCAAAGAGCCCTTAATTTTTAAATGCACTACAGTATTTTACTCAAGCTTCAATTGTTTGTATACAGAAACTTTAGCCATTAATTCAAGCTGGACAATACTGCATAGTTACCAATTGGTTCTGTCTTTATGCTTAAAAAGAACTACATTTCTCACAAGAAAGCTTTTTAAATACCCCTTTGATCATTTAGTTTCTTGCTGGTGGACAGCTTTCGACCCAGCATTCCAATAAAAACCTCGCCTCCTGCAGTCTCTTTGACCTCCACCATGACTGAATATTGTTTTTACTGATGATTTTGGACAGCAGATTGTATCTTCTTCAGTGAATCAAAGTTTCCCAGAGTGGTTTCAGCTGTTGCCGGTTACCCAAAGTGATATAGTAATACACATCTCGCACGTAGGGAGTCAGGCCAAACCAAGCTAGATGGAGTATTAATGCATATCACTTTGACACAAAAGAAAATGTTTACGGTAGTTTTTCTGTGTGGTTGTTTCTGTTTTCTGTTCGTTTTGTTTTATCTTTCCGTTGTTGTCGAGCTGTTACTTGTAGTGTACCACAGCTATCTGTACCGCTAATGCCACTTTTTGCTAAAACGGTTCTGTCACCACCGCTTTTACTGCCGCTGCAGCCAACGCAGTTGAACAATAACATAAGATAACATGGAGGTGCATAATGTTATTTATGTTATTTCCAACCCCCCCACTCCCCTTCCCTTGATTCTTTGAAGAATCCCAGTAAACCTAGCAGTACTGAAGCTCAATGAACAAGCCGTCTTAGACAAGTTGAAAAACAAGTGGTGGTATGACAAGGGGGAGTGTGGACACAAGGACTCCGGCAGAAAGGTCAGTTCTTGAGGTGACTCAGCCTGGTACCACGGTCATGTAATGGTTTAACCCCCCCACATCCTACCCACTTTCTCCTGCCCTCTTCCAAAATGCCCCACAACCACAACAAGTGCAGACAGTCAAAATCAGCCTCTTTTTCGCCCTTCTTTCTTTTAATGCGAGATATTTCCTGTAGAATTATTAACATTAGTTGTAACTCATTGTTAGACAAGTGTGTCCCATTTTACTGTAGTCTCCCACTTAGCCCTACTCCTACATTTTGTATATTCGGAAGATTTAGAGTCATTTGGCTTTTAGTGATTTACTCAAAACATTTTCATTTCCCGTTATGAATGATTATGCAAAATACAACTTCAAAAACAACCACCTCAAACCTCCCAGTCCTTCTCAACCACACAGGTGCAAACTGACATGTACAAGCTTAAATATAAACGCAAACCCTCACTAATATTTGGCTAAGCATTCCTTTACGAGTTGCACCTCAAACACACGCTTAGCTTTGAAGAAACTTGTGGCTTGATTTTGGCTAAATGTTTGATGTCTCTTCTTGTCAGAATTGGTCATTCATGTAAAACATTGGTACACGACCCAGATTTTAAGCATAGTCAGCTAATTTTGAAAATACATGAGATCAGCTCAATGTCAGCATCCTTGTTTGTTTTTTTTGGGGGGTTTTTTTGCTTTGTTTTTTTTTGTTTTTTCGCAACTCTTTAAACACCTAACTGATTTCAAACCTCAACCATCCATCCGCTGCTTTCAGGTGAAGTTGAAAGATTTTGATCACCATGCTGGACAGCGGGAGTATGTTTGTAAGATTAAAAGGCTTCCCTTGACTCTTCCAAACATACCTATTTGCATTATTGCCAAAGATTTCAATATTTGTTTCATAAATATTGCGCCGTTGCCCAGAAAGTATTTGGTGTACCCATTTGGGCATCAACTAGGTTCTTGCGTAACTGGAGACGGTTGGTGGTCCAGAAGCCACCTGGTCATGGCATCCTTCACACAAGTTGTTGCCCCCAACAACTTTCCAAACTTGTATAATTCTAAAGTTTTCCTATTTAGATTTTCATGGAGTTCTATGAACTTTCACCTTCTATTCTCCAAATTGATCCGTCCATAAAATGCTGTCAGACATTAAGCCAGAATTATACCAGCAGGTTGTCAGTTCATTCAAGATGTTTGTGGTTGAGGTGCAACTTGCTAAAGCACATTAAAACAAATATTAGTTAGGGTGCATTGATATATTCAAGCTTTTCTGTATAATTATATGAATTATCGGACTTTAAATAAGACATTCCAGACGTTTCGATCCATCATGGGTGTGTCAAAAACTCAAAATGTAGGAGTAGGGTTATCTCTGGTATAACAGATTCACCCTATAAGCCTGAAAAGTGGAAATACTTCTGGCTAGAACTTTTCTCTTAATCATAACTGTAATCTGTTATCTATAAAAAAAAATTACTTAAATTGTAACTATAGGATAAAAGTTTGGCATTTGTGGGACATTAAATATCACCTGAGTGGTAATCATTATTTGTAAAGCTAGAAGCTGGTTAGCTTAGCTTAAAGTAATGAGATCGCAGTTGGCCAAGCTCTGAGCTAAATAATTATGTGTTTATAAACCCTTTACACCTCAAAGATTATTTGATTTCATAGAAAAGCAAGGCATTTGCAAACTCTGCCATAACTGATTATCTGGAAAGTTGAAACCTGTTTGTTAAACATCCAACATCAGGATTATGTTTCTAACAATGATTAAGGATCTTCAGCAGAATGCTTTGGATTTCTACTCAGAAGAACGTTGTGGGTAAAATGAGCACTGAAGAACCCCCAGCACTTTCAGTTCCTTTTTGTGTGCTAGCTTTCTGAATACTTTGTTGGAAAAAAAAGTTACAAATAGGACAAGAACAGTTTCAAATCACAGGATCTTTAAAAGCACAGGAAGATTATAGTTTACATGTTGGAATTTCTAGATAAAAATCCAAAACCTTTAGACCGATTGAACTTGGTTAATTCTACACTGTGCAGACATATTTTAAAACACTATTTGCCACTTTTTAAATCTTGTTCCTATCTGAGAAAGTTAAAAAAAAATATTGAATCCAAGTGGATAAAATATCTAAAACTGTTAATTCCTTGGTTTCTTCAATACCAGAACATTAAGGTGTTGAGAGAAGGACAAGGAACTATTAGTACATGGGAAAAGCTTCACCGTCTTTATTGAATGTTTTATGTAGCTGAGTTGCAGCAGTGGTTTCAAATTACCAAACGGAATAGGGATGGTAAAACAAAACATAAAATATCCCTGTTTCATACTGTCTGCATAGAAAGACAAGTCGCCTTTTCTTAAATTGATAGACATGTACACATCAAAGAAAGTAATTCTGGGTTTTCGGGTTCTTTCTTGTTTGGATTTAGTGATGCAATGCATATTCTTTGCTTTAAGCCTTAAAATGAGCTAACCAGCTTAATGCCTATTGTGTTTAACCTCTTAACTAATGGCAAAAAATACCAAAATGACAAACTTTTATTTATCAGTAGTGCAATAGTGTAGATCTAAACAATAGAGTTTAGATCTACTGAATCATTTCATTTATGGAGGCAAAATTCATCACTGCTGCTGATTGTTCTGGAGAACAAGAGAGTGAAATAATTACAGAGTATTCTGATGACAGAAAATAATTTTTGTGTGTTTATCAGGTCAGATTTATGCAAATTGATGAGAAAATTAGCCGATATTCAGTCTTTTCTTTTACTTCCTGTTCTGCAGATAAGTTTTTTTTTTCATGTCTCCTGATCAGATTTTCTTCAGACGCTGTTCTCCACACAGCCCTCTTTCGTTCTCCAGAATATTCAGCAGTCAGCACAGTGCAGTGCAAGCAGCCGCAGAAATAAGGACGAGTGGCTCTGCATAGAAACCATGGCTTTTTACATCGCTTTTTAACCCAAATCCTTTCTGCCTTTGGGGGGTCGGGGGGCATTGACAAGAATATTAAGCTTCTCCTGGTGGCAGAAAACTTTCTTGAGGATTTGGAAATCGCTTTTTTTTTTTACCCTCGGGTGATGTTTAGTCACTTAAGCTTTGACAAATAAATTTTGGCCGGGAACAAAATTCTCAGATCAAAGCGAGATTAATTTTTTTTCCCTCTGATCTCATCAGATGTAAAAAGTCACAGTTTCTAATCTGAAAATCTTTTTTCCTTCTACTGTTCTCCTCGCTGACGTTTCTGCTTATGGCTGCTCTCCAGTAGATGAAATCAAATCCACTGACCACAGCTTTCCCTCTCCTCCTCTTCCTTCCCAGACACACTCGCTGATGTTTTTGTCTCCAATCTGTCATGAACCTCCTGTTTTGCTCTGAACTCGCTGAGTAACGGAGCGTGACTAACCTGGAGATGTTCATCAGTCTGTCGAGGAGACAGCTCACTGTCAGACTAAAGCTGCGGCAACAAGACGCTCGCTGCCATTTGCCTCCTTCTTACATGAAAAGCCACACGGAGGCAGCAGGAAATGTCCAAAGCTTTATCTTTATTCAGTAGAAATATATTAATTCAGTTCGAGTCTATTTAACACAAATACATAGACGTCATTTTATTGTAATTTACAAAACATATGAGTTTAAATCACACCCAGTATTCTAGAGGATTGCGTAGTATCACAATATTGAAGTTTATAATCAAGGTCTCATTTAGTTTAAGTTAAATAGTCAGTTCAACATAGCATCAGAAGAAACAAACCTCCTCTTACGTCTCTTTAAAACAACATCTATGCTGTTGGTTTAACCTGGACTGGCCTGTCAAACTGTGTGTGTCCACAACCAGGCCTGAAGACACAAATCTATACTCGGTTTTTAATAGTTAAAGGCACTGGCTATATTTGTAGGCTCAAAGCACATAGAAAAGCCTGTATTTTATTCACAGCAAGCCACTACAAAGTTTGAGTGCACAAAACAGGCACTGTATGCAACCACGTCCAGCCTTTGTGTTAACAATGCGACCGCTTTCAAATTTTCTAATTTTACAGCTGCCATTCACTCCTTAACAGAATGTTTTGAAAGGTATTATAATCCAAATGGCCTTGAAGCTCCATTCATTACCCAGTTAGAAACAGCATCCTTAATTTTAAAGCTTACATAAATATTAACTCCACTTATGAACACATTCATGCCAAGCACAGACTGGTGGCTTTAGTGTTTACAAAGATTGGACCCGACGTCAGAATTAAATGACACAGAGCAATCCAAAGTTTTCAGCAAAATTATCCCCTGAAATTATTCTCCTAAAAAACCACAACACACCTGTATGAATGAGCGCTTCTTCAGCCCGGCATTACTCTGACTTTGAGCAGTCTCGACAAAGGACTCCTCAGATAGTGATTGGCTACAGAACACATGACAGTTTGGAGAGGAAATGCAGCGATAGGCAGTTATGAGTTCAGTTTCTTACTGTCCATATTGTTAAAAGGTTGCATGCTATTTAAGGACAAATCAAAGTGAGAGTGTCTGAAAATAAGAGATGCATGTAACGAAAGAACACTGAATTACAGAAAAACAAGGTCTTCCCGAGAACTTTTGTCCTCCAGTTTAACAGAACATAAGTCTAGTACAAACAGCGTTTTTTTGTTTCGTTTGTTTAAATAAAGTTGTTGCATTCGACCTCAGAGCCAGATGAGAAATGTTCTGCTTATTTTAGAGAATGTTTTCTTTTTTTGTTGATTTTTATTCTTTTATTATTTAGATTTTTTTTTTTTTTGCTGCATGATTGCATGTGACAGATGTGACAAAGGCTGTGATTTGAGGTAACAGGGCGTAAATCCACCCTCACTAAATATGAAATATGTAATAGTTTGGAATAGAACTGTATGATCAAAGATATTAGATATTTAGTTATTTAGTATTTCAAGCACACCTTTGCTTGGGAAAAAAATTATCAAAACCAGTGGGTGATGATTGTTAGAGATTTTTTTTATTGTTCAAATACAAAATGTGACAGAAAGTAAAATTGGCCTTCATTAAGGCACAATCCAAAGTAAAAGGATCACTTTAAAAAGGACAAGGTAGACAGAGGGCAGAACTGAACACTTTAGTTTTAAAATAATGAAGGAAGTTCTAAAACTAAATGCTAAATTCCTCTCAGAGATGCCAAGTACCATGACAGTAATTTAGTTATTAGCCTAGAGTTTTCTCTTCAGGTACTGTAAGGAACTCAGTCATATTTTTTCTAAAAAGAAGACAGCAGGGAAACTTTAATCATAAGAACAAGAGGTTGTATTAATGAAAAAAAAATCTATATGTGAGGAGTAGAGATGTATTTAAAGAAAAAAATGCTTCTGTTGCGTGTAAGTGAGAAGAAAAAAAAACAATATTTAAAGGATCAAACCAGAGATGGGGATGGAAATGATTTTATTCTCTAGGAGGTACCACAAAAAAAAGCTCATATCAGAACCAGAGCAAACGTGGTGGTACGAGCAGTGGAGCAGCGGTCTTATCCAGCAGTAACCGGTGCATCTGAGACCAAGGCTGGCTTTTGTCAGACAGTGCTTAATGGAGTTGCGAGGGGACACATCGTAGGTTTGCATGACACGAGTTTGTCAAGTCGCTGAAATGTAACTGCGGAGAACGCCCACACACACTGTGTCACCCTGCACTGTGTCCACCACAAACACTGGATTGTTGTATAACATGACAAACCATTCTCAGTGGACCAACATCAAACTTGATCAACTGTTCCACCATTAAAGCTGGAGCGTGAAAGGGATCGTTCAACAGGATATTTGTGCAAGAGGCGTTAAATAAGTGCAGAAACGCTGTGTTGCTAAAAGTCTTTAAACACCATTATCAATTAGTGAATTCAAGTGTTTTGATAACTCCTCTGGTCACAGCTGTGTGACAGGAAGCACCAAGACACGTAGACCACTTCTTTAAAGCTTTGTGAAAGATTCCAGCGTTGTTCGGTGTTGGGATGCCACCTCTGCACTTTGTTTCCTTGCTGCTGAGCTTTCCACAGTCAAGTCTTAGATCGATCAGAATAGATTCGAAGTGAATGGGGGGGAAAAAACGGCAACTCAGCTACAGAGTGGAAGGCCACGTAAAACAAGTTCACAGTTTAGAGGCCACCACATTTAAACCTTGTGGAAAACCTTCCCCGAAGAGCTGCTGGTACAATGCCAGAGGGTGAAAATAAGGAATTCTGTTCTAAAACAAAACAAAAAAAATGCTCTAAATATACGGATGGAAATTTTGCACACAGTAATGCTGTGTAATGCAGCCTTACACATGGAGGTGTGCTTCCTCTATTACAGGTCACCTTCAGTCAAATTTCTGCCTGAGTGCCAGATGCTTTAATAAGTTTCTGATAACAGTATTGCTCCACAAAAAAACTGCTGATGGTGCTAAATGTACCAGCTCCTTGCAAGTCAAGGCATTAACTTTACAAACCAATCTTTGCTCTCCATCTCTACAAAATGATGTCTAAACTGAAGCATTCCTCTAGGCGGTTTAACTTGGAGCCTGCATTTTTATTTTGTATTATAAATGTGCTGCTGAGCTCCTAATGGAAAGCTCATAGACTTTTAAAGTTTTTCCGCTCTGATTCTATCCCATAATATTGTTAAAAACACATTATGGTCGAATGTAGTTACTGAATATTGTTAAAACTTAGAATGAGTTATGCTGTTTATATAAGAAATAGTAATGATTGATCAAACAGGGGATTTATACTAGCAGATTATGGACAAATAGTTCAAAAGATGGTAAAAGGAAAGAATGAAAATAAAAAATAAGTTCCGATGATTATTATAATTATTATAATTATTATTATTATTATTATTATTATTATTATTATTATTATTATTATTATTATTATTATTATTATTATTATTATTATTATTATTATCTGAATAGAGGACTAAGGTTGATTCTCGTAATGCTGTCAATTACAAGAAGCTACATTTCATACCTAATTTTTGCTGCCATTTGGACTGGGCTAGGAGCTAGATTTCAACTCGTTTTTTTAAAGGAGTGTTGCCTCAAGTCACAGCCTCTAAATCAAAAAGTTATAATAGAATAATAGAATAAACCAGACAGTCAGCTTTCATTTTGTTCAGGAGAATTCATTGTGATCTCATGACCATTAGCGCCACCACTCTCTTCCCCTAACTCGCCTCTCTGTGATGACAGGACAAGACGAGCGCGCTCAGTCTTAGTAATGTAGCCGGAGTGTTCTACATTCTGATTGGTGGACTTGGGCTGGCCATGCTGGTGGCTCTGGTTGAGTTCTGCTACAAGTCTCGGATTGAATCCAGGAGGATGAAGGTGAGTCTGGACTCTCAGCTACCCGATGTCATCAGGTGACTCCTGTATTTTCTTAGTATAACATCTAATTTGCTGCAAAGATGAGAATTTCTCATCCAGGACTGCCTTTGTGCTCCACCTTCTTGAGAGGAACAATAAAAGCAGGGCTTATTGAATCAGACCAGAATAAAATTAGCCAAACTAAACTATAAGAATGAGCTTTTTCTGATTTAGTCATCTCTGGATCCATTCACTAACTGCAGGCACATTGGCTTCAACTTATGATGCTATTTAATATCTAAAGAGACTTTAAATCTGAAAACCCTGGAATTTAGGTGTTCATCACATTATTTATGTAAAAAAAATTATGGATATTGGTTGTTTTAGACCAGTTCCCATAGGTGGACCAAGCTGTTTTGACTTTTGATACCTTTGGCCCAGAGTTTTTTTTTTTTTTTTTTTTTTTTTTAAATTTTTTTTTCCTAGTGTCCTGTCTAGCACTATGGCAATAGGAATTGATATCTCAATGCCAGATGGAGCTCGACAGATTTTGCTTTTACAAGTGGAGCAAACAGCTTTCGCCATAGTGCTCCACTTGATTTATGCTTGTAAATAGCTTTATTATGATTCCTGCAAGGAGAATTTCAAATTATATGGACATGACAATGGGAGAGTAAAGGAAGAACAAAAAGTGAAAGAAAAGAAAAAAAAGAGTAGAGGTGAAAGAAAGAGGAGATAAAAGGAAGAGAATGATAAAATGTCCTCTGTCTGCTCCATCACCTGGAAAGAGACACAAAAAGAACAGCACAACCAACAGACATAAAGCAACAGATACACTCTAATAACACCTAGATGCCATTGCTAAATCATATATATTATTATGTAAGCTGACATGTGTAATGTGATATTTGAAAAAAGAAAGTGACACAACATAAATAAATAAATAAATAAATTATAAGATTACTGTATATAAGTGAACACTTAATACCTGGGACCCAGCACCTGTGGGAGATGTGAAAGTGCACTAGTTTAGGTGAAGATTATCCAGAAATAGCTTGATAGTGATTGTGGAGAACCAAAGACCCACCTTCCCCGAGCACAGAGGCAGGCGTCAGGGGACCCGTAACCCCGGACTCCCAAAGGGGTCCCTAAAGCAGGTCGCCCAGGAGGGGCCGACACAGGATATCTGCAACCCCCCCCCCAAGGAAGGAGCAGAGACGACCCCGAGGAAATCCCCCAGCCACCGCAATGCCGACGCCCTCAAGAGCCGCGGAGACGAGCCCGTGGGCTCCGCCGGCAGCCAGCCCCGCTGAAGTGGTCCCGGCCATGGGCCCTGAGGGCCAGAGGCCCCAGGGGCGCCCCGCCCCCGCGACGAGGGCCCCGGCCGCCCCCCGGGGGGCCAGGCCCCGCGAAGAGGCCGCCAGGAGCGGGCCGGCGCACGCCCGGGAACCCGCCCCAAACCCGAAGCCAACTAATGCGCCAGGGGGCCAAGGCGCCCGCCAACGAAGTGGAGGAGGGCAGGACGTGGGGGGATGGGCTCCGCACCTATCGGAGACTTGAGATGTTCTTGGGAGAGGGAGCGGACCACACCCATACCTGAAAAAAAAAAAAAAAAACTCATTCACCCCATCCCTCCCTTGTGCCCCACTTGCCACACACAGAAAAAAAAAAAAAAAAAAGACGCTGTACACACATTCCCACATAACACTCACATCCAACACTGACCAAAGGGGGGGGGACACCCCAAATCGACTATACGACTGCTTGTGCCCGACCCCCGGCCCCGGCCCCCGACCAGACGCCCCCCGGACTGGGCCCCCCCAAGAGGGCGGGCCAACACGACCCGCACGAGCCACCCGGCCAGAGCCCCCCCCTCCCCCTAAATACCTAATAAACCCACTCCCTCCCCCCACCTTACCCTTGCCATCCCTGCCCCCCGCCCCCTGGGGGGAGCGGAGGCATCAGCCCCAGACCTGGTAGGCCGCTGACTGCACACCGCAGCCCCCCGCCAAGACCCCGGACACAGTGGCCCGCACCTCCTCCAGGCCCCAGACTCCTTGCCTCCATCGGAGAACGGGGGTGTGCAGAAGACCCCGACCCTCCCTACGCCTGCTCAAATGTTGTGTTGTTGCATGTTGTTCTCAAGTGCGTTTAAAAACTGGGAGCGCCGAAGGGGATGCACGGCACAGCCCACCCCCCTTTCGGAAGGTAGCTGTTGCCAGCGCACCCCTTCCGTGTGACTGCCCAGAACCCTCAATGTCTAAGTGGGAGAGGAGGTGAAGGGAGCCGTCCGAGGTGAGGCCCACACAACATAAGCCCCCTCCCAGACGTCTTCCCCCCCCCCCCCCCCCCCCTACCATGGCCCAGAGTTTAAGAGCAACACCTTCGTTGCTGGTCTAAACCCAACGATTGTTATCCTGAGGGTCTTAGGGAAAGATTTTTGATACTAAACCTAAGTACTAAAACAGCAGCAGAAAATAGTTTTACAACAGGCATTAAATCTGAAAGCAGGAAGATACATGATACTACTAATAGTGTTGAGACACCTGTCCATGTCAATGAATTTGTCTGAACTAAAATGTTGTGGAAAACTGTTTTTATTACTTTCCTAAATCATCAAGAAGGAGATTGATGATCTTCATTCAGCCAAAATTTATCATAATTCTTCCAACAATGAGAACAGGTTACAAAATGGGGCATGTGTCCCTGAAGGGGGTCTGGTCTGTTCCAGTAAAAGTAAAGAAAACATTACGCTTTTAATCATCTTGGTCTCCAGCAATGGCCTCCATGGCCCATCTTCTCGAAGCCTCTCCCTCACTAAGGCTACGTTCACACAGCAGCGAAATACAACCCAAATCTGATCCTTTTATCTATATGCAACCCATATAAACGTCTTTTTCATGGCAGTGTGAACGGCCCAGTTCCTATCTTTTCTCCCCTAAAAAACTCATATTTGTGCCACATCCACATCTGGTCCAAATTCACATATCGGCTATTTTTGAAAGCGTCGGCAGTCTGAACGGTGATGTCGCATTTTATCCATCTGTTACGTCACTCTCCTTGCTCTCACTAAACCTCCATACACAGCAGTAGCAGCTAGCGCTCCATAAAGACCATTAGTAGCGGGCTTTCTTCTTACCTTATTTTGTCTTGCTTTTATGTGGTCTTAATATCGTCGGCTCCCATTGCTCAACAGCTTTCTAAAAATTAACAGGGAGAGATCCCAGCCAGTTTCCACGTTTTTAAAAATGTTTTAACACCTCTAGAAACAATTACATTCACCATTACCTCAATAAACAGTGCGCTACTGTGTGATGTCTCCTTCTGTTATCTGCACACTCGGGTCGCTTTGCGGTTTTTAACCATTCGGACAGAAGTATGATGCCGGTCGCATTTAATAGTAGCTACCTCAAAAGAAAATTCAGATTTCAGCAAAAATCTGGAATTGAGCATCAAGACATGCAGTGTGAACGTAGCCTCAGACTTAACAAAAGTCAACCGTGACTTGGGCAGCTGCTGTGCAAAATAAAGAACTATATAGATTCATAAGTCACAGCTATAATAAAATGTTTATGCCACATAAATTAAGACAGTTATCAAAACAATTTGACCAAAACAATAAGTAATAAGTGCAATAAAATTGGCGTAACCAGCTCGGAAATGGAGTAGGCTCTTAATCTAATCTTAGTTTTAAATGGGTCTCATTGTTCCTTTTTCACTTCAAAAGAAAAGACAATTAGGCCATGTTTAACAATTTTAAACATTTTATCTGATCATTTCCATGTGCAATTCAAATGAACAACAAACTCATCTATGAGGATGACAAGATATGCTGCAGTAAACTGGTACATGGCGTTCAAAACCCTAAACAAAATTTTCTTCAAGCAATTGTTGATTATTTCAGCATTCGGTCTTCTCAGGTAGAGGTCCGTCCCTGTCATATGGCGTCTTGGTAAACTTCACAGCTTCCCTTGGAACCTTGCATGATGCTGCCACCACCGTGTTTCAGGGTGCATGTTATATCATGTCATCGTTGGTTGATGCACCGTGTTGTTCATGAGTCGAAGATCTCATATCCTAGCCCTTACTAATACCTCTCTAAAATAAGATATTTTAGGTTCTTTATAAGCTCTTGGCAATCTAAGGCTTTTACTAAAGGATCGAAATGTGCCCGTGCCTGAAAAATGCGACCAGCAAAATGTTCCTGGCATTCAGTCAAGAATATTTAATCCTAGCTCAGAAAGTGCTTCGACGAAAGTTTGTGTGACCACAGCATTTAGGTAATTGCAGCTGTTTTATTTTTATATTTTTACACTAAGATTACCTTGTTTTAAGATTAACTGTATTTGGTAAAGGTCAAATCAATGGTAATTAAAGTTTAAAAAATTACTAATTGATTTTCCAGGCTTATTTTTACATCACAGAAACCTGACATTTTAACAGGGTTGTCTGCAATTCTTAGATCAGTTCTATCTTTTCTATTTAGCTGGATAACCTTTTATTTTTCTGAGCTCTGACAGCAACAATAAGTTAAACCATGAGACAATGTGCCTTGAAATGTAAAAGTCAGTACTTTCTTCAGGGTAAGACGCTTGTGGGAGCTGGAATACGAGGATCCTTCAGTATTTTTCTGCTCTTAAAACCTAGCAAGCCTGAAACACGCTACAAATGTGTTGATCCGCCATAGGAGTTCATGTTGTATCGTTTGTGAATAGAGCTATATATGTAGTGTCGTGAGCATCAGCTGCTACTGTTTTTCAGTATGCTGCCACAGGGCAGCAGCACCAACATGACTTCCATTTCAAAGTGAATCAACTGAACTCTGCTCAGCTGCCACTCCAGTCTCTGAATCCTCATCATCGCCGCCGTCTGTGTATGATGAAATTGCAGTCGTCTCCTCACAGACTGTGTTATTTTATGCTGAGG
The DNA here is from genome assembly GCF_011125445.2 of Fundulus heteroclitus. Classification (NCBI taxonomy): domain Eukaryota; kingdom Metazoa; phylum Chordata; class Actinopteri; order Cyprinodontiformes; family Fundulidae; genus Fundulus; species Fundulus heteroclitus. The sequence continues at coordinate 9,229,630 of NC_046371.1, read as the reverse complement.
CTTTGATGAGTGGCACAGAAGGAACAAACAAGTCATTAGAGGTTAGTGTGAGCAAAAAGCTCTCTCCTTCACGCTGGACTTTTGTTATTCCCTTCACATGCAAGTCTGAGCACAAAAGGACTTAAAGTGCTCTCTGAAGGCAGCAATGACACAACATGTGGAAGATTTCATCAGTAAGAGCAGATGGAGGATCTTGCCGACCAGATTTACTCTGCAGTTGTATGCATGAGAGAGGAGCGCTGCACCTGTCATCCACACAGAAACCCACAATAATGCTTTCTGACACTGTATTTTGTCATGTTGCAGCTACAGCCTTCAGTGTAAGTTATTAGGGATTCATGGGATAGACCAACATATGGTAGAACATGATTGTGAAGTGGAAGGAAATTGATCTTGGGTTTCAATTTTCTTTTATAAGCAGAAATCTGAAAGTTGTGTCGTGTGGAAGTGGCTGTGAACAAAAAAAATGCATTGTTTTACTTACTTCATCATGGCAATGCATGAAAATAAGTAATTAAAAAGGTTTCCTTTACTTGTTTTTCCCTTACTTGTTTTTGCCAATGACTCCTTTAAGTTATCATTTCTGATTTGTATTGACAGAGTTAAGCTTTTGGACTGAATATACTGATACTTTTGGCCAACATTTATGTTTTCTGCGGTAATTTGTTGCCTTTTTTTTTTTTTTAAAAACTGTAAATGGGGCTGCATGATATCAGGGAATCATGCAATAAGTAATAATATCAGTGAATGTTGCGATAACGATATGAATTAGCTGAGCATTAAAGACGGCTGTTTTTTTTCAGATTTTGGGCTCACATCCAACTGGGAAATTAATGAATTCACTGTTTTCATCTCCACAGCAAAGTTTAATTGGAAAATATTGCTTCTAGCCTATATCTGCTATTTTGTCAATTAAATAATATATTTGTAGTTTCCGATGACCTGACCACCTTACCATCTCTTTATCTTCAAAACGTCTTGCTATTATGTGGTTTTAGTTCTTTTTATACCTATTTAGATAAATGCAAAAAGCCTTAGAAGCAGTCTGTTAAGGTTTCCCAGGGCTTAAGCAAATAATAGCTGTGTAGAATAAGCTTCTGCAGAGCACAAAATTAAATAATGATGTTATCGGCACCTTTTCTGTTAAACTTGGGTAGCAATAATTCCACAACAGTAGTGCATATTTAGGCTTTATATAGCATCTCAGTTGTGAATCACATGCTGTAAAATTGTTCAACAAGTCCAAAAAAGTCCATGGCAGCCTAGTGTAGCTGCTTGTATTTACTTAAGTGTCAAATGAATACAAAGATTACACTACTACTACTACTACTATTACTATTACTGTTTACACAAGGAAGTGTATTTCTTACATAATTAAAACACAAGGTAGGTATCCAATCATGTTTGTGGATATGATTTTTATCTTATTTTTCTTATACTCTAAAATACAGTCGGGTACGTGCTGTTTATTCATGCATTTGTAGACTGGAAGTGGTCTCAGTTCTTCATTTCTATGCATTTTCCGTATTGACCTGACTATAGGGCGAGTTTTTTTTTATTATAAATAATGTGAAAAAGTCGAGTCGCTTTATAATCGGTGTTAACACATGCTGATAGCTGTCTTGGGTCGATAAACAGCCACAACAGCATTTTTTTTTTTTGCCGGGGATCTTTTTTTAATCACAACAAGGAAACGTTGAGGGGAAATGAAAATGGAGCGATGAGGTGATTGTCCTGAGCAAAGAAGGTCAAAAATGGGGTAAGCTAACAGAAAACTGAGGCAGAGTTATGATGCTAATTTTAAGATAATGGTGGGTTATTTTGGGAGAGGTGTCAAACAACTGTCAGGCTGCCAACAAATATTGAGTTATACAGAGTAATGTGAGGAGACGGCGAGTCCAAATAGACCGTCTGAAAAATGCTAACATAGTAAAAGAAAAGCTTTTTGCCGTCGCTAAAGCGGCTGCTTCCAAGAAATTGTCCAGAGAGTTCTGAAGTTTGTTTTTGAGAAACGCAACGAGGGCATGCCTCGTCTTTGGTGCAGAAGGATTATTACGGCTACGGTTACGGCTTTGCATTACAGTGCAAAACCAGCCTTGCCTTGGTTTGGGGGAAAGAAAACTCGTAGACACTTGATCAGATTGGAAATACTGACCAAACCCCCGTGTTATTTGACATAACTACACCTGTGACTGAGTGTTTTTCTTCAAATAAGTCTGAGAAAGAGGGGGCTCCCCTTACAATCGGTGTCGCCCTATAGTTGGGTCAAAACGATACTAGAAATATTTTCTTTAGATTTTCACATTTTTACCAGTCAATCACTGATCAGAGCCAATCAACGGAAAACTATCAGAGTTTAAACTCAGGCCAATGATTGGTGTGTTTCTATAACACAGAGGTAACTCATTCCAGTCAGATTGTCATTCAGAACCATGTCTGTATTTTCTATTGAGAGCTTTTGGCCATCAGTGGGGTCCCTACATCCCAACTCACACCTCTGGTCATGAAATGTTAAATGTGACGGAAGGACGAGATCCCAGATAGAAGTGACCGAACTGAGCTCCGGCTGTATGATGGCCGGGCTCAGCCTTAGAGATGCAGTGAGGATTCCAGGGGAAGCTTGGAGTAAAGCAGCTGCTCCTCCTCATCAAAAGGAATCAGCTTAGGAGGCTTCTAAATTAGACGCTTCCTGAAGGCCTGTCTTTGGTTGTTTTCCAGGATAAACCCAGAGAGGAGAGAATATTGCTCAGGAGAAGTTGTTTGGGTTTTCTTTCTAAAACCGTAACTATTATCATTCATCAAATTCTCTTTGAAACACCGAAACATTTTTTATTTCTTTTGGTCCGACTGTGAGAAAGTACTCATCTTGCAATCCACAAGTTTTGGCTTCAATTCCAGGTTCTTCCTGCTGAATGTCAATGTGTCCCCTGGCAGGGCACTAAACCCCAGGCTGCCGTACGATCTGCGTATCGGTGTATGAAAGTTAGAGGGATTTGTTGAATGAGCCTCTAGTATAAAACCTTTTCTGTGGGCGGGATGACTTGGAAAGTCCAACTTAAATTCAACCCATTGTCACAAACCAGCCGTCCATCATCTATAAACTTGTCCTTGTAACGCCATGGGGGGTCAGATGCGTATCATTTCCATGGTCACTCTGCGACAGGCAGGGTACGCCCTAGTCTGGTCACCAGTCCATCTCAGGGCAACACAGACACACAACCAATACTGCAAAAGAGGAGAACATGCAAACTCATGCGATTTAAACCCATGGCATTATTGCTGCAAGGCAATAGTGGTGCTACTTCAACACACACACAGAAATATATCAGAAAACAAATCTTCTGCAAACTCTTTATTGTAATGAAAGATCTGTGTTTGTTCAAGCTGTCAGTTTCCATGGGAGTCAGCAGGGATAATTGAATTAGAGACAGATGCTGTCCTGTTGTGTTTTAAGCACATACATACCCAGAATGTGACAATAAACCCCTGTAGGAAAACACAAAGTTACGCTAACTAACTGAAAGCAGACTTAAGCATTGTGAGCAGGATTTCCAGGTGGGATTGAATTGAATGTAAGCAGTTAAATTCCTGCTGTTGAGGTAAAAGCAGAAGGCAGACGTGGGGATGTTCACCAGGAGATTTAGTGCCGCTCCTGTAAATGAATAAACCTGGGATTTATTTGCTCCAATCTATATGATGACTGTGGAAGCTTGGCAGCCAAACGCGAGGGCGTGTGAGAGCCTCAGAGGCTCGACTCAGGATATTAACTCTGGATCCACATCATTAGTTTTACTGAGAGGTGACGCGCAGAGAGAAAAAGAGCTTCACACGAGAAAAGCTGCTGAGAAAAATCTGAAGTCAGAAGAAAATTTCTTCTTATACGAAAACCCCCTATTTTTACTGGGGGAAAAATAAATCATTTAAGCCAGAGCGGCAATTGTTCTGTGACAACTGGGGAGATAGACTGTTTTTACAGATCAGAAGAGCAGTCCCAACTTTCATTTTTAACTTTAAGTATCAAATCTATATTTTAAAAAGATTATATCTAACTGGCATAAACAACAGATCTTTATTGTCAGATGTAACCTACTGGGTGTTCTTAAGCAAAATTGACAGGTATCGCTCAGTTAATATGCAGTAAGAGCAGACCTACACATAGCACTATATCCAAACATCACATTAAACAGTAAATGTATTAGCTAATAAATTAATCTGTCAGTTATTTATTATAGAATATTTTATTGTAATGGGAAAGAAAGACAATGTTAACTTCAGTTTAACCTTCTGAAATGAATATCATATTAGTTTTAATAATGTACCTGTGAAAATAATAGATGGAATAAACCTATGCTGAGAAAAACACCTAATCCTTAGTATTTTATCTTTTACAATAATAACATAAATAGTAAATATATATCATAAATAGCTTATATATGTATATATTATATTGTAGTTTACAGGCTTTTTGCAGCTGGTATCTTGATGACTGGTGAAAACAACACTTTCTGATAGCAAGAAAAAGTAGAAATAGACTCAATCCCTGCAGCCTAGAGAAATTGATGGCTTCTCACATTTAGTATGTTGGTTTCTAGAGGCCACATGATGTGTCAGAATTAGTGAAAGAAAAACCACGCAGAGGTCAAGGCAGAACAATTGTCAAAGAAAAGCAAAAGTTCATTGTGAAAAAAATTCTAAGATGCAAGAGCAAAATCTGATACAAATAATTATTTTATGCATCTTTATTCTGCCCCAGTTACTCTGGAAAAATTAGTTTTCAGTTCGAAAAAGTTTATTTATGTGCAAAGAAAATCTGCACACAGTGGTTCCATGAACATCTTGTCTCTCATATTTGAATGACTTCCAGTACAGTAAACCGACAACATTACATTTTCAGTCTTGCAAACAAAACAAAACAACAAAAGTTGGCCAAACAGAAACCACCCCACATGTGCATGGCAAATAAGCTGAATTTGCATGATATAAAATACAATTTTGGTTGTGTTGCTAAAAAAGTTAAAATTCAGGTAATTAAACATTCATATTATTGCATGCTTTCAGATGTACATCACTTACCTTATTTACTTATTTAGAGGTGTCCTTAACTCATAACAGAGACAAGAACCAGAAGGTACAGATTTGGGAGTGTAGTGATGGACTCAGACCTGAACCTCCAAAAGCATCTAAAGACAATTAAAAAGTCGCCCTTCTATCACCTGAAGAACATTTCCAGGATTGAAGGACTGATGTCTCAGCAGGATCTGGAAAAACTAATCCATGTGTTTATTTTTAGTCGAATTGATTACGGCAATGGTGTTTTCACAGGTCTGCCTAAAAAGTGGACCATACAGCTGCAGCTGATCCAGAACGCTGCTGCCCGCGTCCTCACTAAGACCAAGAAAGTAGAGCACATCACCCCAGTTCTAAAGTCCTTACACTGGCTCCCTGTATCTCAGAGAATAGACTTTAATATACTTCTGTTAGTCTATAAATCCCTAAATGGCTTAGCACCTAAATACATCACAGACTTGTTATCAGTGTATCAACCCTCCAGACCACTCAGGTCTTCTGGCTCCAGCCTGCTCTGCATACCTAGAATCAGAACCAGAACCAGACATGGAGAAGCAGCATTTAGTTCCTATGCTCCACTGATCTGGAACAAACTTCCAGAAAACTATAAAAATGCTAAAGCCTAAGTTCATTTAAATCAAGATTAAAAACACATTTGTTTAGGATTGCCTTGTTCTGTTCTAATTAAACTGTTTTACTGAAACATCATAAGTTCAACTTTGCAGTCCAACTGTTTTTAATAGTTGCTGTTTAGTTTCTGTTTTCCTATGTTTTAGTATGTTTCAACGTTTCTTTATTCTGTTTTTATTTTCCTATGTTTTTATCATGTAAAGCACTTTATGTTGTCTTTGTACTGAAATGTACTATACAAATAAATTTGCCTTGCCTTGCCTCAAATCCCCACGTAGGATGCTGCTGTTCTGCCAAAACTCAAATTTAATGTATGGGTAGATAACAATGAATACGTATCACTGTTGTACACCCCTAACCTGTTATTTGTGACTCTCTTGTTCATGGGGTGCAAAATCCCACATCTTCCATCCAGTAATTCGCTCCTTGACCTTAGCTTGACTTTAGTTTCCTGACTTTGGTTGTTGGTTCCTCTCTCCTCTCTGCCTTGCAGGAGCTCATCGACGCGGCCATGATGAGTACCAGCCTCGGCGGGATGGCAGGTGGAGTCGGGGGTGTCGCAGCGGCAAGTTTGAGCGGAGGAGGATCAGGACGAGGGGGAGAGAACGGGCGCGTGGTGGCGCACGATTTCCCGAAAGCTGGAGCTCAGGGTTTACCCTGCATGAGCAAGGCAGCAGGGCGTGGACTCTCTTCCACGGGCATGTGACGCAAACCCAGCCCGCTGATTGGACACAGTGCTTATGGCTTTTGGCTAGTTGGGTAAGGAGAGGACAGAAGGGTATATGGGTGGGTTTCAGGACAAGATGAGACGAGGACAAGGGGAGAGAAGTGGATTAAGTAGGGAAACTGAAATTAAAGAATATGGTGAAAATATTGGGAGAAAATATTGAGAAAAGGGAAGGTGTAAACATTGAAACAGGTTTAGAAAGCAGGCAACCTGAAGGATGTTCATGTTCACCTTAAATGGCCCGAATGCAGCCGAACTCTAATGAACTGAGAGCACCTGAACACGCCACCTGAGCTGAATGAAGCTCCTGTAAGCAGCTGGGCTCAACAGCAACATTAACTGCAACTCCTTTTTCTACGTGCACTGTCTTATACTGAACTCCTTCTCTTCTGCAATAACAGGACCTGAGGGGGAGGGATTTTTTTAAGCTTCATAATGGCTGAATTAATGCACTGTCTCTTCCCGCCCGTTGAATCTCTCTCCATGCGCTGGGTGAGATCCAAACACAGAGCTGTCTCACGTTCACGCTTAACAACACGCTTCTGAGCCGGAGATGTCTGAGCATGTGAACATTTGAAATGTTTTTTTTTTACTCGGAAACACAGACTGTGAGGTAAAACCTGAAGAAAACGCTGATCCTCTGATCAGACGGCCGCCTCTATGATAATGTCATAGTTAAGCTGCGACAAACTTGTTGAATATTTGATTTTTTTTTCTATTGTGTTTACATGGATAAAGGTAAGCCAGATACAAACATTTCTAAAGCCTGATTTTATATGGAAACATCATAACATGGCATCGCTGGTCATAGTGAAAAGGAGGTTTTGTGTTAAAGATTTGAAATAACAGGAACTAATATAAGTAATGTGGTCATCCAGAGGTTGTAAAACACAGAGTTTGTATTTATTTAAATAGAACTAATAAAAAATATGCAGAAGTTGTTAATAATTTAACCACTTTAAGCAGCAATCAATCTTATTAGTTGTTGTTTGACGTTATCGGGTTTCTCACATCGTTGTGGAGAAGTTTTGGTTCGCCATTCTTTACAACGTTGCATCACTTCATCAATGTTAGCGGATATTCGTTTCTGCCCAGCTCACTAACTGTGCCACTGCAGCATTTCAAGCATTTTGATGACTGGACTTGGACTGGGCCATTTAAACACCTTCATTCTGCTGCTGTGTTAATTAATTAATTGTCCTGTTTATAACTCAGCTTGGCCCGCAGTCCAGCTGTTGGACCGATGGTGTCACATGTAATTCCAGAAAACCTACTTATACAGAGGGGGTTGATAGTCAACTCACTGACTCCAAGGTCCTCACCTCCTGCAGCTGCAAAGAAAAGCCCATGTCGTCACCCTTTCACCACCATGCGTGACAGTTAAAATTCGGTGTTTGTGCCGATTTCTTGTATTCAGCTTTCACCAAACATGGTGTGCTGCCCGCTAGCGGAAATGTCTCCATTTGTCTCATTTATACAAAGAACATTATTGCAAAAAATTTGCAATCTTGCAAATCTAAGCCATGCTGCCATACTGTTTTTTGGGCGCAGAGAGTTGTCCTGCCAAAGCCTCTAACACTTAACCTGCTGACTCAGACCTGTAGACATGGAGATGGAGCTCTTGGGCTTTTGACTTTTCTCTGAACATCGCATGCTCCCATGTTCTCTCTGCAATAGGGTGACCAGTTCTGTGCCGCATTTTTCACTCCTGTCCCATATTTGACTGGGTCAAATTCTAAAACGTCTCCAACAAAACCTTCAACAGGTGCTTTTCCGAAATGTAAAGATGTCAGCGCTACAGTCATCGTCGCAGAGCTGTGTTGGTTGTCAATCAAAACCACGAAGCGGTGTCTGATGTCAAGACCAAGCTGCGTCCGATACTCGTGAAATAAAACACACCAGGCAGAGGATTTTATTGTATGTGGAATATAAAGGAAACTACGTGAAGGAAAAGGAAAATACGGCTGAAACAAAGACTATGGATCGGTTTATAACTGAGTGAGTGAAAGGGGCTTCTTGGAGAGCTTTTTGTGAAGAATGCCAAAGTTATTTTTCAATTTCACAACGAGGGTGACCATGATGTGACGATGTGAATCAACACTGTAAAAGTGAGAAACGCAGAGCTGAAAAAAGCCTCCTGCCAGTTTAGGGAGACATATTTACTCAAACCCAAAGATGCCTACCAGACATACAAGGGAACAGCAGTCAAGTTAACTTCAATAATATTTAACTGTACACAAAAGCTCTAAAACGTTTAAAAAGCGTTCGACTTTGTCGTGCGCTAACAGGCAAAGCAGAGATTGATTAATGTAATGCGAGATCGGTGTGTTACATTAACATTTATGACATCATTATAGTGTTGTGTGTCTCGCATTGTCCCCCATAAGCATCCTTGTTGTCCTACATCTGGTCACCCTACTGTAGTATGACAACCTCAAATCTTTTGGAAATAGCCTTATAAGCCTTCTCAGATTGATAGGCACCACTTGCATTTCTAATTTTCTCATTAACTAACTGACTTTTCTCATTACTGATGCCTTTCCACCTTGACTGATGGGGATCAGCCATTCAGTGCTTTTGATTCACTGTTGGCTGCTAAATTAAAGAAAGAAGGATGGACTTTACTCACTTCTTCAGCATCTCACAATCTGGAGGAAAAAAAAAACCTGTTCTCAGGCCACATTTTTACAAGAAACCATTAGGTTGAAAGAAAAGCTTACAGCGTTTTGACTCATAAGACTGAATTATCCTGGTTTTATACAGCTGCAGTTAAAAAAAATCAGAATTGTAGATTATTGGAGACATTTTCTACTAAAGAACAGGAGCCAAACTGAACAAGTCAGTATATTTTAGATTTTTAAGGGCTTCAGGCGAAAAGACAGATTCACAACCAGTCAAAACTAATTTCCTGTTCAGGTGTGGTGCTGGATTCAACTGATCAAAATAATAAATAATTAATAAGTGAGAAAAGCAACGACTAAACCCCTAAGACCAAAGTGTCATCATCTTTATTCACACGGCCTTAGTTGAACCGGTTTTTCCGGCATTTTGTTTTACAGTAAAATTAAATATTTCATGTGTTACCGGAACACAAAAATAACTATTTTTTTCCTTAAACTAAAACAGTCTTGGCATAATCACCATTGCTGTTGGTTTGTGGAAAACAAGCTGTTAAAAGATGTTTCTGCTTTTCATCGTGTGACTGAAATGGTGAATAACACCAAAAGGATCTCAGAAATGTGCTGCTTTATGAAATAATATGGCAATTTTTTTTTTCTTTCTCCAGGCTTTTCTAAAATTCTCCAGAATTTATACTAAAACAAATCGCTGCAGCAGTGTTTTGTTTTACTCTGAGATTGAACGGTCAGAAATAAAATGATTGCAGTTATTTGCCTTGGATGATAAAAGAAGTGTGTTTCTCTGCATAATGTTCTTATTTATAAGTCTACATGCTTTTAATTTTGCCAGTTACCATTTAATAAAATCTTTAATCATAATCCTGACTTTTTGTCCTTTAAATTTTTCTTGTGTTAAGTGTTTGAGTGTATACCTCTGTGACTTGAGTTGCCCATTCTTTGATTTATATAGAAACTAAACATGGCCTCCATTGTTTAGTCCTGGGGGGAGGACCGTTTAGGACCGAATCTATATGACTCATTTTTAATAATTAACTGTGACATATATTTATACACAGGACCATTCGATCCCTGATAGACCAGTGTAAGATATTTACAAAGAGCCTCATAGATTTTTACTCAGATTAACCTTTTGAGGTTTCTATACAGAAAAAAAACATTATTATCTTCAGCTGTCATTTTATTCATGTTGTATTAAATAATACTGTATATTCTTCAGTGATGGTATCAAGGTGTTGGTTGGTTGTACCTGTAATACCATAACGGTTGGTTTTGCTGTTTCTATATCTCTCTTTGCAGGTGAAGAAGCAGACTCATAGGATGTTATATTGCTCTCTCCCCTTTCTCTCCTCTTTTTCTTTCACCTTTTCTCCCTTTTGGCATTTTGTCTAATCTGTTTCTCTCCTTTTTTACCTCTTTTACCTTCCTATTTCAGTGTCCTTTTTAATGTGAAAAAATTGTCCCAGCATAAATTCTAATAACACTTCCTGCATATATAAATCTAAGCAGAGCACTGTGGCGAACGCAGTAAGGCTCCAATTGTGAAAGTAAAATCTGTTAAACTCTTTTTGGCATTAAGACAACAATTCTTATTGCCACATTGCCAGACAGGACACGAAACATGAAACCTTTTAAGTATAGCATGTTATTAAATTGATTGTAGATTATTATAATACATGTCTGATCAACATTTTAAGACTGGGAAAGAAATTAGAAATATTTACCTTTCATAGTTCTGGATTATAAGAAAATAAGAAAAAAAAACACAAGAGCAAGGGACAAAATGGTAAGAAAATTGTAAACTATTTATGATTAACTAAAAGTTAAAATCTGCTCTTAAAGTTGATTTTCTTGCCACTTTTATGACTCCCCGATGGCAAGGGCAAAAAAGCTTTGTGTCCTTGATGGTTGCAGGTCTATTGAGCTGCACAGGTCAGACCTCATGCAACATGCCAGCACTGCTGAGGTTGGATGCACCGAGACGTTTGCTTTAACTTTCTTAAAAGATCCTGGGGGCGTTACAATGAAAACGTTGGGATGTCAGTGAAGACACAGTAGAATCTTGACCCAAATTAAAATGGGCTTCAAGGAAAGAAAAAATGTCTTCAAAGGCAAACGCCTTCTAACACACCTAAACATTTCCCCCTTGGGGATGCAACAAACATCCTTTCATCCCTCGCTTCATTTCCTTCCATTCATCCAAGATCCAATTGCTGGGGAAACCCTAGATGTTGTACCAAACCTGGGATAACGAAAGTTAAAAATAATTGTATCCACTGACAAGGTGCAAAATTAAACTGGAAAGTCCTGGTGGCTTCCAGCATTATTGCCCTGATAAAGAGATGCAACTTCCTGTTTTTTTCAATGCTGCATAGATGGGGACCATTTATTGTTTATACCTTTATTTAACCAGGTGGTTAGTTGAGACCTGGGGAGACCTGGTTAGTGGTGAAGGGGGGCCAAACCACAGGCTGGCTGTGTGGACATGTTGCAGTAGGTATCCGTTTTGACTGAAAACCTTTAACTGATCTTTCAGCCAGACTATGCTGCAGCTCGAAATCATCCACCTGACAGTCTACGTCTGCCAAGAGAATAACATCTCCTAGTTGGAGAACCATCCATGTTTTGCAGATTTACAGGAACAACTCAAAAAATTATGTTGTTGTAAAAAGTTCAATATTGTTTCTGAGTAATTTACTGTAAGAACGTGAAACGCATATATAGATTCATAGCACAGAGTGTAATATTTTAAGTTATTCTTAGTCTTGTAATTGGGATTATGGCTTACGCATACTAACACCCAGTGTCATTGCATTTTTTTTCTGTTGAAATTATGATAAATGAATTAAAAGTTTTGTAATTGAAGACCCTAATTAAAATGAATCAGTTTTGCTGTGAATGTATCCTGCTGTGAGATCTCTAGAACACAAGCTGATCTTTTGATCTTAAAATGTTGACTGATTTCAGCACATAAACCTGACCTGTTAGGCAACAAAACACTCTTACAGTCATTGAGTTGTGAGCGATTTTAAAGAACCAATTTTAAGAGTGTAAGCGAAGCTGCAGTTGATAAACTTACAGAGAAACCAGGGGCTTTTTTAATTGATCCCCTTCTACTAGAAAGTTTTGAACTGAAGATGTTTCGTCTGCAGATATTTGCTTCTCCTCCATAGTCGTTTCCCTTTGGCTTTCACCTTTTCATTCTTTTTATTTATTTATTTTTTTGCCCAATCGATTCATCTCTCAGTGCAACCTCTTAATTTCCAGTTTCCAGCACAAACACCCACTCATATCTCCCCTGTTCTTCCTCTTACGATTCTATCCTCTCCTCTCTGTTTCCCTCATTTGCTCTTCTTCGAACTCTAAGGATCTTTCGTTCAATGGCTTGTGGTCCTGAGGGGGACATCGCATCTCGCAGCACCTCATTACTTTCCCAACTGTGAGGGGGACCCGAGACAGATGGGGCAGGCAATTATTCCCCAGAAGGGCCCTGATTAGGAGTTTGTGGCCCATTGCCTTCCTCCGTTCGCCTCTTCAAAACATCCGGTAAAATATATCACAGGAGGTCAGCAGTAACCCAGAGAGGCGTCTCTCAGTGCAGAGACAAAAGTTTAAAGTCAGATTAAATCTGTGAAATTGAGCAAGAGAAAATTAAGAAGTTCTTGTTATACTATGATTACACCATGTGAATCAAGCCACATAAAAACTTTAGAAGCACCTATTTCTAATTTGGTTGATATTGCTGTTATTTTCAGTCTAATGCAAGTGCAGCAGAGTCATAATTACACGCTCCCTACCATAGAGGGCATAACATTATTATCTAATGCTAATAAACTATTATCATTCATTTTATTTATTTGGCTAGAAGATAAACTAGAAGGCTGGCATGAGATAAATTATAGCTATGGGAAGGAATTTGGATAGATTATGCAGAATGACAATCAATTGGTATCAAGGAAGTTCCTTAAGATTGTTTGGTGAAAACTGATCAAAGCTACAGAACCGGGGACCAGTGCCATATTCACAAACACTAAGACTAAAACTAGCTCTTATTCATGTATTTTTAGGGAAAATCACAGAATTTCCCGAATTCTAATATTTTTCTTAGAATTTTACATCAGTAAGATAAAATTTATTCACAAAGCACCATAGGCCTTAATAGAGCTCCTAAAGTGGAATAAAATGTTAGGAGTCGTGAGGAGGACTTCTAGCGAGCCAAAGAGTTTCTGAAGCAGGAAAGGTGCTGGAAACAGAGAGAGCTGATTGGCTGATCCACCACCTAAACCTGGAGGAAATGAGCACATTAACTGCTTTAACAATCATACAAGTTTATAGATAGATGGATAGATAGATAGATAGATAGATAGATAGATAGATAGATAGATAGACAGACAGACAGACAGACAGACAGACAGACAGACAGACAGACAGACAGACAGACAGACAGATAGATAGATAGATAGATAGATAGATAGATAGATAGATAGATAGATAGATAGATAGATAGATAGATAGATAGATAGATAGATAGATAGATAGATAGATAGATAGATAGATAGGATAACTTTATAAAATTCATTTGTTTCAGGCTTTAGTAATGTAATTTTATTGAGAATAAACAAATAATAGAAATTATTGAATAATCATTGATAAAATTTAAGAAATGTACAAAGAATATTGTAAAGATACATTTTTATATTATTTAAAGAAAATGCTCTCCATAATAAACATTTTAGCAGAAATGGAAAAAGCTGCAGAAAATACATAAATATACGCTCTAGACAAGAGAAAAGAGGTGTGAAAGTATTTTCTGTATAGTTCCTGATGACGTCAGTAGCTTAAAGAGTCAATTGAACTTTGTTTGCTTCTCCTCTCTGGATTTTGATTGCAGTGCGGAGTGCTTCTCAATTTTGATGCGGGTGCATAAAAGTATCAAGATGCGCAGAGAAAAAGATTCATTCATCTGCGGTAATGTGCTTCAAAGTCAACCGATTTGCACTGATATCTATTGATCAATTTACCTTTAAACACTCCTCTATTCTCCTCCCAGAGCTGTGCGAATTGAGGCGCTGCTCCTCTCGTTTTTTCCCCCCAATTTTTTCACCATTTTATGTCAGTCATTTTGCCAAATAAAACCACTTTATACAAGCAGACAATAACAATAAAATGCTGACAGGTGATGGCACATTAATGTCAAATAGATGAAGTAGTAAAATGGCCTGTATGGTGCGTGTCCATAAAAAGCTAATCAAAATAATTATTAGGATGTAAAGGTACATTCAAACATTTTGATGCAGTGAGACAATTATTTTGTCCTGCTAAGTTTGATCATCATGACTCACATTTTTTAATCCAGTCTTATGAGTTAATCAGTTGATTCTGTCACGCTAATTCTGCCAAGTCCATTTTCTTGTACTATCAACCAATCACAGCTCATAAAAGACAGCATCACGCCTAGCAGCAGAGTCAACCACACCTCCTCACTAAATATTAGTTAAAATATGTAAATGTCGTCTCTGTTAGATATCACACGAGGTTGTTGGAGCTGCTGAAAGCAGTTACTGGGAAAATAATAGAAGATTCACAGGCATTGTGGACGTCACAGATGTGACATACATAAATATGGACAAAAGGGACTGATAAAGGAAAACGGGTCAGTCGTCTCAGGGCAGCACATACACAAATAATGCCCAGCAGTGACTAATTTCTACTGAGGACATGTGAGGGGTGTACCACTCCTGAAGGGGCATTTCCCTGCTGATCTATAACAAGCTGATGTAACCCTTATTCGGGGCTCGCTCTTCCTCATTCCTTTTTCCTGTGTCAAATCTGCTTATAGCCCCAGTACTGATCTGTGCCATTTATCTGGATTGTTTAGATTAAAAGTGCTAAGGTATTATTTCTGTTTTGAGAGTCAATTCCTACTACAGAAGTTATTTAGTTATTCAATGTGTGACTGCTTCCACGGGGTAAAAGGACAAGGCAGGACGCATCTAATTGCTGACAGGGGGCGGTACTCATTTACAACTTCTTACCCACAGTCGAGCTCAGCAGGTTTCTAAATCACTCTTAAGCTAAGACTCCAAGGTGGGAATTTCTATGCTAAAATAGGAGCTCTCTGAGAGGACTCTGAGAATCTTTGTGAATGTAGACACTGATCTTTTAGGTGTGAAGTCTAAAAATCCTTTCAGCACCCCTCTTGGGTCTGCTTGCCGCTATGTCTGAGGCATCACAGACAAAGAAAAACTACAAGATCCAAAGACATAGTCAATAAACAGGCACAAGGAGGCAGATGGTGGTATACTTAGCAGTGAATCCAGAAAATAATCGGTAGTCAGAGATCAGCGTAAGGGTCAGTTTCCAGATATCAGGTGAGCAGTAGGGCTCCAATTCAGCAAAGAAAGGAGAGAATAATCTGAGAGTATAAACTTTTTTTGTAGGGGCAGAGGCTGAGGAGAGTTTATGAAGTGACTAACACAGGTGAAATAGAGAGAAAAATAGGCTTTTCACTGGGTGAGGCTGATTAAAAACAGCGAAACATAGCAGGAGGAACTTGGAGGCATGAAAACTAAAAATAAATGCAGGCAAGGCATGACAAAAAACTTGAATGATTACAGCTTTCCACAGATGCTGTGGTTCTGTTTGTTTTTCCAAGCCATGACTTATCTCAGCATGCACTGGAGTGGTTTGCAGCTGAGTGTGAAGAGGCTGGAATGAGAATCAGCTCCTCTGAGTCGCAGACAATAGCTCTCTACCGGAAAAAGGTGGACTGCTCCCTTTGGGGTGGGGTCAGTCTCTGACTCAAGCACAGGAGTTTAAGTGTCTCTGTGTCGTTCATGGCTGATGGTAGGTTAGAGACAGAGAAGGACAGATTCTACTGGAGTAGTGCGGGTACTGGTCCGGTCTGTTGTGGTAAAGAAAGCTCTGAGCCAAAAAGAAAAGCTCTCAATCTTGAAGCGGACAAAATGAGCTTCCTACACAGAGTGGCTGGACTGCGAGAGATAGGCCGAGGAGCTCAGTTATCTGGTGGGAGCTTCAAGTGGAGCTGCTGCTCCTTAGCATTAAAAGAAGTCAGTTGAGGTGGTTCAATTGGAGAATGGAGAGTTTCATCGAGGAGAGCAATGTCTGGTTTTTCCTCATTGGCCTGTTACCCCCATGACCTGATCTTGGGTAAGTGGAAGACAATAGATGGATATCCAATCAGGCCGGAGCAATGTTATTTCCAACCATTATTCAAATAATTAAAGTGATTTTTTTCAGCCCTTGAAATACTTGAAATTCAGCCATTATTATTATTATTATTATTATTATTATTATTATTATTATTATTATTATTATTATTATTATTCCATCCATCCATTTTCAGAACCGCTTTATCCCTCATGGGGTCGCGGGGGTTGCTGGTGCCTATCTCCAGCGTTCACAGGGCGATAGGCGGGGTACACCCTGGACAGGTCGCCAGTCTGTCGCAGGGCATTATTATTATTATTATTGTTATCAATAATAATAAGAAGAAAAATGGGGATGATGATGATTATGAAAATAATAATAATACAATTTATTTGTAAAGCACTTTTCATATTTAAAAGCAATCCCAAGGTGTTACAGAGTACAACAAGATTAAAAACAGGTTAGGTTAGTGAATTCCTGAATTGCTGATTTTATTTCAATGTGGGATTAATGAAGTAATTTTGAACTGAATAGAAGATAATTGTCCATACTTTTATAATATTTTTTAGGTAAAATACTCCTGAACCAAAGGAGGAAAACAGCACAGGTAACTTGTGTTTTAACCATTCTCATCGCTGGTTACCGGGTACATTTACAAGATTCCAACAAGGAATTTACATGTTAATAAAAATAGTGGTATTATTTTACATTTAAATTAGGTTTAGGTGTGTGGAATTTGGTTAATAGTAAGAGGATTGTACAAATATACAAACAATGTTTATGCACCATGTGTGAATGTACTTTATAGCAGAAATTTGGTCAACCAAAATACACATCATGAACCTTTGGACTTTGGATGTTGGTTTTGTGTTAAATATGTAGTTTTCTTTTGGCTTAAACATTGATATTCTGATTCAAGCTGTGTTCTGTAGTTACTGTTCCCTCAGAGTAGTTCTCATTTGTTGTTTATTGTAAAATCTGTCTTCCCTTTAGGTCAGTGTCTCTTTACTTTCTGTTTTCCTGTTGTTTTTCATCACCTTTTTGTAAGAATGTCACCTATTTTAATGCCAGCTTGATTTTATATTTGTTTATATCTGTGTTTTAGGTTATTTCCCACTGCTTTGTATTTAATAATCCAGTAAGGAAGATGTTTTTCATACATGCACCCAGTGCCCGGCCAAGGGCGGTCTCCCCAAAAAAGCAGGGATTAAAAAGTAGAAGATGGTGAGACGCTTCTTCTTGGTGAATAAATCAACATCAAATTGGTTTTACCCCCTCGTTAAAGTGATCATTGTGTCCCAGGGCTGGTGCTTACTAAGCCACTTTATTTCAAAGTTTTCCCTCCAAGTTGAGGGTTTTGAATCAATCTTCCAGCTAAAGAATGTGTTCATATTTAAGCTTCTAAAGTAATCGACTCATTCATTTTAGACGAGCTAACCCCACCTTTGTCATTTTCCATGGCAAATCTATTCTGCAATTGCTCTGCCTCGTGCCTGGAATTGTTTCTTATTAACAACAATTCATGACAGGTACATTAATACTCTAATTACTCCTGATCTACTCTAATTAGGTGGTTACAATCCTGGACCTTCTTAAAGAACAAACACACGAGCATGATATTGGCTCCCAGGCTCTACAGCTGTAGCATCCATTTCCAATCCTCCGGGGCTGGTGTCCTTTGGTATTTTGGAGTTTCTTCTTCTCTGACACGGGTGTTCGCCAAGGGTGAAACGTGCGTTGGGGGGGCGAAACTTTGCAAAGGCTGCATGGAGATGCTGTCACTTGAGTCAGGTGTGCTGAAGAAGGAAAGGAGCTGAAGCATGGATGACACAGCATGCGTTTTCTCTAAGCACTGTAGAAGAAGTGTCTATCCTTTTCTTTCACATTTGTGTCCAAGATGTGTGCTGCAGAAATATGCTCAGAGCAGGTCAGAAAATATTTATTTAAAGTTAATTATGTGTTTGGTAAATACACAAATGTCATGACTGCTTAATAGAACTGAAAAATGTAAACTCCAGTAAAAACAAGTGAGGTTCCAAAATGTGTTTTTTATGCCCCTATTTCAGCTAGAATTACCAGCCTAAGGTTGGAGGAAAGATCTAAAGGGAAATGAGTATTGGAAGGTGGCTTTTCAATTAAAAATAACAGCACGCCCTAAAGAATATGACAATTCCTCCTCTTTTTCTATCTGCCTCTGCGAGCAGCTGTATCTGCTTAAGGGCTAGGCGTTTAAGGAGGCTTATGGAAACATTACACCCTCTCAATCTGAAATCTACATCGGCTTCCAGTAGCTCCCATCATAGTCTGCCTGCCGGGAAATAATGGTAATACTCCAATCAAAGCAACCCCTGGCCCCCCACGGCTTTTAAATGGAAGGATTTTCCTCCAAAACTGGAGGCGAATGGGCCTCCTCCTACCTTTCATTAAATCCTAGTGTAAAGTCACCAGACATACAGAAATGTTCTGAGATTAATGTTAGCTCAACTTGGGCTGGAACAGAAACTAAAAAGGTAATTAAAACATAAGATGTGTTAAGCAAAGTCTGTTTTGTTTTTTAACTAGAAAACTATTTAAACAAGTATTACTGAAGCAACTGAGGATTTAATTGCATCTTGATTTAATTGTGATTTTCTGGATTTCGTTAAGGCAACAAAACAGCCGTTTTCAGTATAGGGTTTAAAACAAAGTCAAAGGAAGCACAAAAGGAATATGAAGACCTTTAAAAGGAAATAGTTTTCTACATGTCAAGACATGATTGTGGTTCATTCAAGTTGAAAGAGAGTGAGAGAGCAAGAGATCATTTTATTTTGGCAAATACAATGATAGCCTTTGAATTTCTTGTCACATTCAGCTCTATGGCAAGCAGAATGCCACTCTGGCTGCTGGGGTAATGCCAAACATACTTGCTTTACCAGGGGAGGCTTTAAACTTATAAATCCTCCCTTGACATCCAACCCTTGATGATTTATTTCATTGCTATTAAGGTATTATGTACAAACTGATGCCAAACATGACAGGCGGAGGGGGGAAGAGGGATTACAAGGACAGTATAAGGGAAAAAGAGAAAGGAGAGAAACAAAGAAAATATAGAGACAAAACTTTCTTAAACTGACACAACAGCTGCAACAAAACGTCCTCTTACAGTTTCCATGGTAAAACTGAGGAAAGGCAGCCACGATCACTTGCAAAGAAACAAACTAATGAAAAAAAAGGTAACTCATACCACTGTTGGCAGACACGCAAGACCTCAGTGTCAGCCTTTGAAATTTAAAGTGTCCAGTGCAGAGTCTTTTTTTATTTGTTTTCCTCCTGGACTTATTCGAAGGAACAATTTCCCCATTATTGTTGTCCTTTGTGACATTTTCCCCCTGACGAAGGCCAAAGAAAACCTGAATTACCACAGATTTCTCCTCCCTGGTTGGACATGGCCGATGTTGAACAGAAACTCATCTGTGGACTTGTAACTCTTACACATAATCTCGTGTCGGACAGAGCTTACATCATGATGAAGCGCTTTGTCTTCAGGGATTAAACAATCACACGTCACAATATGAGGACAGGATTTTATTAAGGAATTAGAGAGAGTTAAAAGTTGTCAGATAAGCAACACATGGAGTGTCAAACTGATGCAGAGCAAGGAAAAATAAGCTCTCTTTGTTTGTATTGCCATGGCAGCTTCTTTGACCTCTCAAAGAGGATTATGGGGGTTTAAAAATGACCAAACGTGGACACAAGTTGTGTGACACATACAAGGCAAGCTAATTGACTGCTAGGATATTAAGAAAAACCAATCAAAGTGTGCAGGAAGTAATTACAGCTGTGGGTTAGCGTTGACTTATTGCAAAGTCCTTATCGGCAAGGGAAGCAGATAGAAATGCGATTATTATTGTAATCATCCTCATTGAGCTGCAGACATTATTAATGTGTGATGGAAGAGGATCAAGATAAGACTCATCGCTGAGGTTTGCTATGGATCCAGATTCCTCGAGCTTTGAGATAACACAAATATTACTGTGATACTGTTGGCCAGAAACACAATTCCAAAGCAATACATTTGATATACAAGATAACCTTAAGCACCGCCTTATTTGTCAATGGATTGCATCCAAGGTTTGTCAACCGTTTCCCAGAAACGTTTAAGTTTTAAGATTTTTTCATTTGTTCGTGTTGTAGTAATGTCTATATTGCCTGCTTGGGTTTCAGCACCATAATCCTAACAACACATGCTGTTCAGAGCATCCCAACTTTATCTGAAAGCCCACACTTTCATTTTTCCATTGGCTATGTACAGTATTTACAGTAATGGGCAAATGTGTTAAAATTAGCTGATGAAGCATTTATTCATTTACGTTTACCTTCTTAACACGTTCCTTCTGAACACTTTAAAGGGGTCTTGATCAATAGTTACTTGGGTTTTGTAAAACTCATTGCAGAGATTTTCTTTGGACATTGGTTTGTCTTTCCGTTTCTGTCCAGTTCTTGTTCCTGCCCATAACAGCAGGCTGTGCAGCAGGTGCTTAAATACAAGATGACTGACAAGCTGAGGACAACGTATCGGGCTTGAAGGTAGAGTGAACAATTTTTCCAGAAACGTTGCTAAGAAACACCCAAGTTAATTATTTTTAATAATTGCACATGCATAAGATGATCTTACCTTCTCTTCTGCTCCTCAGGGGGAATTGTGTGAAAAAATCTCCCAAATACACTCTGGTGTTATTTCTTTCTTCTGAGGCTTTCGTTTTCTTCTCATAAATGTTTAAGACAGTTTGTTTCTTTTGCCTCTCAGCCATTTTGAAAGTATACTGTGAGAGCAGCGGAGCTACAGTACAATGAGCGGCTAACACCGATGTTAACTGGATACATAAACATTGGAAGAGCGAATGCGCGGCCAGCAAAAGGAGACTTGCAAGGAACAACCACACACATTGGCATTACATGAAGGCGTCCCAATGATTGGCATGTGGGACAACCAACAGATAATCCTTCTGGAACTCGAAGTCATAAAAAGACCGTCCACTATACCTTTAACATTGATCAAATAGATACTGCTTATTTTTTTGGATGAATTGGTAAATCAAGGGTCACCCAAGTCTACAGTCTTATTTCACTGTTGTTTTTTTATAGTTTAGACTAAGTAAACAAGCATCTACTGTGTGTTAGGTTCCTAGCTAAATGCATTGAGACTTAACTTTGGTCGAAATATACAGACAAAGTACTCCATCAGATGTGAGATTAGTTTTATCAGCAATATTTATGGAATGGATCACCATAAGAAATGTTGATTTATGGCCACCTGAAACTTTAAACGGTATGGATGTAAACCAATCTACATTAAATATTACATGGCAGCTGGTTAGCTTACATAACACAAAAGGTTCTCCGAAATATATTTGGATATTTAAAAGACAGAAAAGCTTTATTCTTGGATGGGTTAAACAAAACAAAGGCAGAATGTGTAAGGGCTACGATTAAACCATACTAGTCTTAACAGAAAACCAGTTTAAAGTAAGCCAAAATGAGCTGAGGTAAACTCATCTAAGCCAAATCAAAGAAATATTGAACTAAGTGAGAATTGGCTAAATTAAGCAAATAATTTCTTGGCAAAATTAAAATTATTTGAGATTAGTTAAACTTGTCTAAAGTTAAGGTACTAGATTAAATTAAAATAAGCCAAACTGAGCAAATTAAATGTAGGGTAAATTAAACAGCCATTATAGTTAAACCCAGCTAAAATTAGCTAAATTAAGCAAATAAAAGGAAAGCTAAAATCAAACTAAGGTAGTTGACCCTAAGTTTAAAAAAAGCAAAGCAAATGCAGTTTAAATTACTGTAAACGAAATTAAATTTACTTAACAACTTAGTCATACTGTTTTCATCGATTCAGAAAAAGAAATGAGATTAATGTCTGTGTGAACGATTGCTAGTAACGAAAAGTCCAAAGACCCAATTTGAAGTTGGTTCTTTTGAAAGTTGTCTGTTCACACAACACTGGTTTCGTTTGGGACTCTTTATAGCTGAACAGGTAAGAAACATTCCTCTGAAAAATCATGTGTTAGACACTGGACTGAAACTGGGTGAAAAAGCATCCAAAGTCCAATGAAACACTCTGAAAGGATTTCGAGAACCCTGAAGAGCTGTTGATCAGCACCACTTTAAAAGATACAACAAAGTCTGGCTGGTTGGATAGAAAACAGAAATAAATACATGTTCTACTTCTCAAATAAAAACATACTCACTGCTAATGTAGTTTATTTTGAGCCTGATCCTTTTATCGTGTCCAAGTTAAAATGATTGTTTTTAACAACAGGAGGGTTTGCATGGAAATAAATCATCCACGGTGAAGAAAACAGAGCAGCAGTGTGTCTCGCTGATGTCTTTTTAACTGTTTCTGTTAAACAGTTGGTGACACTGTGTGGAAAAAAAATACCCAATCGATTCACAGCTCGCCACACGACTTCATGCAAATGTGACAACTTCAGGCTGTGGCTAAGAGTTAGGAAAACATTTCCAACATTCAATCAGGGGCCGACAGAGGGCTTCCAAGAGACTCCTGCTGAACAGCCTGCTGAATATTCAGGTCACTGTTCAGTGAGGAGGTGAATTCAGCTAAAACACATTTCCTCTTTATTGAATTTCTGAATACTAAAGAGCACACAGGAGATAAGGGCAGGTTAAAGCAGGCAAGTGGAGGATTTGCAGCTCTCACTTATCTGCACTGTGTATATGGCAATGCTTCGGCAGCTCAGACATCTGTGTTTTTTATTTTTTTTGTGTGTGTGTGTGATGTTTTATACATGCAGAGTAATTCTTATTAATTTTAATGCTCACATGAAGGCCTGCAGCTACACTGTTGGAATCTCTGTGTCACAGCGACACACTGTGGACATTTAGGGAACTGCCTGAAGCACCAAACCAATGATAAACGTTCAATTCCATAATGAGAAAAGAATATAACTGAAGTGAAATAAAAGAAGATAAAATTATCAAAGTTTCTTAAGTTAAAGTAAAAGCCAGACTAAAAGCATGTAGGTTTCAGAGCTTTTAACTTGCCTTTGAAACTCTCAAACTCTCAGTTGCATTCAAGACTTTGGGAAGGTTCTTCAATAAAGCGAGGCCCGAAACAAACAACTGTCCCTAGTTTCAACCTGATGTACCGACAGAAGGTCTGAACTCTGACTAGGGTGTTCTAACAAATTCATATGCTTTAAACAACTCCATCATAGTTCTGACAATAAATTTAGGGTTGTGGTCCTGCTGGAAGGTGAAAGTCCCCCTTCAGTCCCAAGTTTACCTCCAGTATTGCTCTGCATTTAGCTCCATCCAACAGTTTAGGCTGATCTATCATGGAAGTCATTCTCCATACACAGCAATGTTGATGCAGGCCAAAGAGTTATAATTGTGTCCCTGACTTGTGACCAATTTAAAGCTATGCTTATCATGGGTTTCTTTTAACAATGATTTTCTTTTTGAAAACTGCTCTTCAAAGGTGATATTTGTGGATTTAAAGAATACACAACTAAAAGCTGTCCTGTTACCAGAAACTCCCAACTGAGCTTCTTCAAAGTTACTCTAAATCTTTGGAGTGTTGTTTTATAGTCTCACCTTTCTTCAAAGTCCTCCACAACTTTATCTGTGACCTGTCTGCTGTGTTCCTTGGTCCTAATGATGTTGTTTGTCCACTCTGTGACCCTCTCAGAAAAGATATTATACAGAAATTGAATTACACACATAAAGACTGTAGTTAGAATGACCTCACTCATGGCAATTAGCTCTATTGTATTTTATTTAGGGTATCAAAGTAAAGAGAACTGGATACGTATGCAGGTCACACTTTTTAGAGGTTTATTTTAATAATTTTCCTCCCACTTCACAATTAAACTCCCCTTTGTCTTAGTCTTTCACACAAAATCCTAATGAAATAGATGAAAAGTGGCAATTGTAAGTCAACAAAATGTGATAATATATTTGCATGGTACTGTTGTCAGTCAACTAAATCTGTATTGTACCACAAATATCGTATTAGAATGTGTGTAACTGGATTTGAACCTGACACTATGAATTGATTGTATTGGAAAGAATTGCCCTTGTGTGAAACTGGATGTCCAAAATAGACAAACTTAAATATTTTCTCCAAATAGCAGCTCTGTTTTTGATCTTTTTTTAAATTACACTGAAAAAATAGAACTAAAAGTAAGTAAAATTTTCTTGAAATAAATGTATTTGTCCTTTATTTGTGGAGGTAAATAAGATGATCTGCCAATGGAATGAGTATTTTGACCCCTAAAATAAGATAATTGGAAATAAGATGGAGATGAGTTGCTCCTATTTTAAGTGCAAAAATACTCGTTTCATTGGCAGATCATCTTATTTACTTTGACAAATTAAAGGACAAATACACTCATTGCAAGAAAATTTTAGTTCCTTTTTTGCGGTGTTTTCTTGAAACTTCAGCAAGGTAAGAATAAAAACATACTTAGGATGTGAACTGGGATAGTCATGACTCATGAGTAAAGTACCACATCCAACTAAATGCAACCTAATAAAGCATATGTAAGCAGAAAGAATTAGTTTTATTCGAATGCAGGACCTGCGGACAATACATGAAAGTGCTGATTGTAGTTGAATGAGAAGACTGCGGCCTGAATTTGGTTTATTTTACAGTCATATGTCCATCAGTGCTGCAGTTTAAATCCCTTCTCAAGTATGGTAGCGAAGAAGATGGAAAATCATCCAGACAGCGACTGCAGGTGGTTTCCTGTCTGACAATCTGCCTCGGGATGCTTCAGCTGCAGGATAATTAGTCCTCAGAGGTTCCTGACTGAACACCAACAGCAGCAGAAGGTTTTCCCACAGCAAGAACCTGAAGTGATCCACGCTGCTCAGAGAGGTAAGCAAGGATGGCAACGTCAGATACAGATCAGGAGCACAGATCAGACAAGTTTAAGTCAGTCTGCCTTTTATTCCAGCAAAAATAATGATGTTAAGACTTCCATATGGTTTGCACACACTGTGATGAAAATGTTTTCCCCTTTAACTTTTAAGATGAATTTCACAAAATCATGTCTTCTCTTAGTACTAAACTAAAATGGAATTTAATCGTAAAGAAGCCTTTAAAAAGGAAAATGGTGGCAGAACCATTTTTTTTCTTCCCAGTTTTGTGTATGAGGTGCAACATTAAACCAGATTAGTTAAGGTTGTCTAAAAGGATTCTTGTGACCAGTGAACCACCAACTTTATGTTGCTCCTGCAAAAATAAATAAATCATATTTGCAGGAGCAAAAAAATTTATATCTTTTGTAAATTTCCCTTTGTTGCTTTGGTATCAAGAGTTTGACTGGATATATAAATACCTTTGTTATGTTATTTACTTTTGATCTGCATACCATGCTTGAACGTTGTTTGGTCTTTGGTCTAATTAAAGAGATTACCCCACACTAATTACCTACCAACAGGTAGCTGTGATTGGCTTTTGTCATTCTGCATGTAATGAATTCATGTAGTATGACAATCAAAATTTAAATTGAGATTCTGTTTTTAGAAACAAAAGTGTTTCTCACATCAAGTCAGAAGGCACCTGATTACTTCAACCACTCTCCCCCTTATGCAGATCTGCAATTCATGCACGCTTCAGCCCAGCATGTGGAAATACTGAATGCTGTATATCATTGTGCCCTGTATTTCATGATGAACTGTCAAACGCATCCAGATAGATGTCTGGATGCGATAGATAGATAGATATTTTCAGTGAAGACTTTAAAAGTCTCATTTTATATATACACACACAATATATGGACTGAAAACAACAGCAAACTCAAGATCAAGCCAAAAGATATTTAGAAGAATCAGTTTTAATTCTTATAAAAAAGGTTCACTCTCAAAAGAGTGAAAATATGAAACTTTTACATAAATTATCTGACATAATCATGAAACAGAACATTTGGTTAGTTTTCATTGAAATGCAGGAAGGGAAGAAAATAAATATCAAGATACATCTGAAACATTTCTTTTGTTCTTTGGTTCCTCTGAGCTTCATAAACTGAAATGTCTTCAGCAGCAAACACTCAGTGTTATGATCTTGATCAGACATGTTTGATCGACCATGATTCTACAGTTTGGATCAAGCTCAAGTTTAAGCTTCAGCAGTGGAAACAGCTCTACTGTAATCCTTCACTCGGCTAAACTTATTAAATCCACATCTTGTGGTTATTGGTGAGGCTGGTGAGTTAAGGCCAAATACTGGAAAATTAGCCAACTTTCACAGCAGAATGTTTTGATTTACACAAGAATCTGACCTCATTAAATACTGCAGATAACCAGCTCACCGTTACCACGAGGCTGCTCTCTGGAAACCTTACACACATTTCCAATCCAACTTTTTGTGTAGAGTGTTTTAAAACACCACAACGGACCAATGTGCTGTACAGAGTTCAAACACAGCTCAGGTGTCAAATGTGTAAACCTGCCATTTGTGTAGAAAACCAGCCATCAGTTATTAAAACCTAAACTGCCCTAATAGGTTCAATTCCGTTTGATTTTAGCAGAAAAGTAAAGGCTAGTAAATAGATTGATGTGCAAGGTTAAAATTGACCTCATACCCTGAATGTTTTGTCTGCTTCATATTCATCAGTCTTCAGCTCAGTGAAACTATCATGATGGAAAAACCATGAGAGGCTCAGAGTTTTTTAGCCCCTAGTTGTGTCAAGAAATCGAACATTTCAGTATCACAGATATGTTTCTACTCTCTTCAAAAAAATAGAGAGTAGAAACATATAAGTTCATCAAATTCAAGGCCGTCAGATGGGACATCAAGCCTTTAAAATCATACTAAATGCAAGCGGACAAAATCGATCAATAAAAAAAGAAAGACGATAAAAATCAAAAACAGGTTTGCAGGAACACAGTTTTAACAAGTAAAAATGTCTGCAGTATTAAACTGTCTCCATGTTAAAAGCTATAGTTGCTTGAGATGTTTTATGAAATAGTCTTTTTGAAATTATGAGTTACTGAAATTGATCATCTTTCCCCTTATTATCTACATCATAATTCTGTTCAATCAACTCAAAGGTAAAAATAAAATAAAACCAGCTCCTCCTTGCCCTGATATCACGTTTGTAGAACTTTAGATAAATCTAAACCACAAAAATGTACAGAAAAGGTATAAATTTAGCCTAATTGAAAGCAGATACTGATTGTGTTTATCAATTCTTCTAAAGAGCTACTTCAGTAACAGAATCTGGACAAAGGCCAGATGATGAGTCTCATTTGGAAAAGCAAACATTCCTTAACGGTCAGGATTATTGGGGGAAGGGAGGGGATTCTGTGTAGTCAATGTATTTTTGTATTTTAAATAATTGCATTTTTTCACAAATTGATTCTACTGTTTAATCTCTTAAAATTCTCCTCTTCAAAGCAAAACAATTCAAAATGTAAACTCTATCCCTTCCCTTTACAGCAAAGCATTGTGGGGGATGTGGTTTCATCCAGTTCTGGAAGAGAGGTGAAAATGAGGATTTTTTTGGAAGAAAAGTGGTTACATTTCCCCAAACCCTTATAGCAACTTTTGTTCCTATAGAAGTGAAAATGAATTGGTAAGTTACACCATCTCGTTAAGATGTAGTTTATCATATAGGTCCCTTTTTTGAAAACATAAAACTACCTTTTCAGGCAACTGAAAAATGAAGACTCTGGCTGTCAGTACAACAGTGAGAACAAAAAGGTTTAACCCTTTGTCAAAGTTTTGTTAAATGCTCATCCATTAAAACTCTCCTCTTAATAGTCCGACTTCCCTCATTATTTTTTTGGCAAAATTATATCTGGTGAAGAATAAATTAAGACACCCATATGTTTATCTACGCTTAAAATGGCAATAAAAAGAAAAAGGGCACCTGATATGACACGCCAATTACAGCAGGAGCACATGGTGGGAACATGGTTAATCAGCATTTTTAAAAGGACCCTTTTCCTGTTTGAACCAAACTTTTAATTGGTATGCTCCGGACTGTTGAAGTGAGAGTGAACACCATGATTACATTTAAAGAGCCGCCCGGTGAGGCGTTTGAAGAAATCTCAATAGAAGTTAAAGTCAGCCATTCCCATAAAACAAAAAAACTTAAACGACATTCAGAAAGAAATTGCTGGCCCAAGCAAATTCAACCAGGGAGGAGATGGCAATATCATTAAAGTCCCTAAAAATGTAACCATGAGCCCTACAGCATA
This sequence comes from Fundulus heteroclitus, assembly GCF_011125445.2. NCBI lineage: Eukaryota > Metazoa > Chordata > Actinopteri > Cyprinodontiformes > Fundulidae > Fundulus > Fundulus heteroclitus. The sequence goes on along the minus strand of NC_046371.1, from coordinate 9,201,184 downwards.
ATGCTACTGTTGATACTAAAGGGCAAGCCTGTACATTTAACATTCTTCAAACAGATAATTATGTGGACAACAAAATAAAGGACATGTTTGGCCAAAACCAAATGCAGCATTTCAGCCCAGACCATAATTTCATTAAAATGCTTTGGGGTGACTTGAAATAGGCTGGAAATGTTAAAACCACCCATAAAACATCCCACTGGTGAAAGTGAGTGGTGGTGTTAACTAATGTCAGACACTGCCAGATGGCTGAAATTATCTAATCTAAACGGTGTAACAATAACTATTAGAGGACAGGGTGTCCATTTTGGTTAACATCTTTGTTTAAAACGAGGGAAAAAAAATATTAAGTTAATTTTTGTAGTTGTCAATCTATTTTTCTAGACATTGACAGAAAAATAAAGATGATTTATGAATGGCCTTAGACACCTTAAAGAAAAGCTCATCTGTGAATGATGAGAGAGAGTCCAGGGGTCTAACGGAAGCAGGGACTCAGCTGATATTTTAATGACATCAACTTGTTTGAACGAGAATAAAATTATTAAAACGGTACAAGTTAATGTCAGCTGTTTAAAAGTTTAATCTTATTCAACAAATCCTTTTTTATGGTTAAATTACATATTTTACCTTTTTAATTGACTTCTTTTATTTATCATTAAAGTTATTTATTCTCAATTTTTGTTTGATTGCAGATTATGTTTACTGCAACGTACTTTGGTCAACATTAGCAATTACTTATAAAGAGCTTCATGAATGATTTGGACCTCAAACTAAAACATTTACGTGTAAGATTCTTGAAATATTAAGAAATTAAAAAGGACAACTTAAATTGTACCTCTGGGTACATTCATAGGAGATTAGATGAACCAATAGAATAAACCGAAACGTTACCAAACCTGAAGTCCAAAAGTTTGAAAAAGTGCTGGAAATATCAGTAACAAAGAGTACAGACACGTCTGCGCTTTTCTTTCAGCTGATGATGAAGACTCTGGGACCCTCTTCCCTCATAGGAGGCAGACTCTCTATCACTACATTGTCCATCAGTCCATATTTATCCTCCTTTTTATTCCTCCCTCCTCCTCTTCCACTGGCTCTGATCTCTTCAGTAAGCCCCTCCCTCTCCACTGGCTGAGAAAGCTGATTGGTCAGCTGCTTCATTGTAATCTGCATTAAAGAGAAATCAAACGTCAAGTTCCTGTGTGAGGTTGCATCGTTGTATCTTTATTAGCACAAACAAAACAAAAGCTTCCATTCATCTGAGGAGGGACATAAAGGGGGAAGGGAGGCCCACCTGCAACTCCCTGAACAGGTGCAGCATGGCCACGCCCACCACAATGACCAGGAACGAGCCCAGCGTTGTGACGACATCAATGGCGGACATGCTGCTCCATTCCTGGAAGAGGATGATGGAGGTGGACAGCACCACGGAGGTAAAGAGGACGTAGTAGATGGGATACACCAGCAGAGTGTTGAAGGTGTCCAGAGACTTATTCAGGTAGTTCACCTGCACACAAGGCCAGGTGGGTTTGTTTGTGTTGCACATTTCAGTAACGAGACAATTCAAAGTGCTGTACATGAACCGAACATAAGAAAAGAAAACATTGCAGACGTCAAAATGCTAAATTTAGAACAGTCCAGTGAGCATGCATGGTGGCCATATTAGATTCAGACATTTGTTGAGCGGTAAAGCTTGAATAGTTTACTTTTCTGAGTCAAATAGCAAACACATCTGTTCTGAATATCGCCTCAACAGACACAGAGACCAAAACACTGCGGCGTTGGTATCTGCCAGAGTGACTATCGATGTGATGATTGTGACCATATGAAGGGAGTTTTTTTTTCATTGATTTTCCAAAACCCCAGAGGATAACCAATAAGTGTCAGTGTTTCATACAAGCTTGTAACCAAGAGGACTTTACTATGGAATCTGACCAAAGACACCAATGTTCTCTCCACGTTTCGTCAATGATAAGAAGGAGTCAACACCTGAATATCCAGACCTAATACCAGTGACTGCAGCATCTGTGCAGGTAGGACACGTTTATTTGGCTATTTCTCAGCAGAATGAAAACATTATTATACGATCCATGAGAGCTTCAGTGTAAGAGATATTTATGAGTCAGCGGTTGCGGTTTCTTATGTTTGTTCTTGAGTGTGAAGTCACTTTTTTGGGCTTGTTATTTTCCAACTGAAGCCCATTTTCTGGTTATCACGCCACGCAACAAGAGCTATTAACCAGGCTAATATCAACCCCCACATGCTGCCTGACAACTATTGTACGAGCAGGAAAGGTCCTGGTGTGGATAAATACCAGCTAATACATTCATTAGTAACGACTAGAAGTGGCCTTTCTGCTTGTGAAGACGTTGATGCAATCAACTGGGTTCCCTGGGATAGGATTTTTTTTTTTTTTACCAATCTGTATAATCTGATTGAATTTGACTTTGGAAAGTGCCTTGAGATGGCATGTTTCATGAATTGGCACTATATAAATAAAATTGAATTGAATTGAATTACAGTGTGGCGGTTTGTTTGTTGGGGTTCTTTCGGGCTTGTTTTCATAAAGCAAGTTGCTCATTTCTCTCACAAGATTGGTGATCTTGTCTGTGTGTCTGAGTAGGGGTGTGTTTGTGTAGGTGAGACTGGATCTGAGTGTCTGATTACAGCAGGATGATTGACTTTACAGCTTTAGAAAAGAAGCTGTTTGTAAGCCTATTTTTTTTTTTTGCCATATGTCTCTCTTCATAGATGTCATAGTGAACCAGGAGTCTAGTCTTTCTCCACCCGAGCTTTTCGACACTCCCTTTTTTCCTTTCCAACTGCTTGAGCACCTCTCCATGGAGATTTCTTCTTCCCAGAAACAACCTTCACTTTAATTGGAGCAATGCAGTTAATGAAACGTTAGAGTGAAAGTTATCAACTACACAGATATGTAGGTGAGACAGTCTAATGAATAAGTCTCCCTTCCACATGACAAGGACACACTTTTGGGTTTCGAACGGTTCAGTATTTTTTTTTTTGAAAGTGCACAGGTTCTTGTGTTCTATTTACATTTCCTTCTCTTTAGGTTCTATGAGGCAGTGGTAAACATTTTCCCAAGAAAAAGGAAGAAGAAAACGTCCCTCTACCGTTTTGTACCTTTGTAGGGCATGTCTTCTCTCACTCGGTTTTAAGGAATGAAATGGAGCCGTCTGTCAGAGGATGTTTCTTACCGCCATGTTTCACTTATTGACCAGTGGGAGTGTTTCTACCTTGTTTGACAGATGATTACGTGATGCAATAGTCTATAATCTATTTATTCTACTCTAAATTATATGGTTATAAATAGACTATATCCACCTGGGGGAGATTTATTTTGGTTTGTTCAGGAAGATCAGAACCGAAATAAAAGCAGAGTTTAAATGAAAGGATCTTTGCTGATAACATACAATCAAATTATATATGAGGTTTTAACTCGTTTATGATTACATACATCTATAATTAGATATACAGATCACAGCAATCAGACATAACATTACGACCTAATAATTCATATGACCCAAAGAACATTGGTAGCAGATCCATTAGGTCCTATAATTTTCTGTCTATCTTTATAAACCCAGCTTACCTGTGTCACTATGGAAACAATGAGGGTTAGGAGCAGGATCCAGGTGAGAGGGTGACTGAGCACTGAGATGTCATAAACAACTGAGCAGAGAGAAAACAGATTTCACAGCAAGGTTCACAGCAGCACTTCTCTGTGATTTTAACACTTTAACTGAACAGAGAAGATATTTACAGTCTCCAGGATACTGAGCATAAAAGCATGCAGCCATTGTTGGCGTCTCACCGCTGTTGATGGCGATGGCTAGGCCCTTCACGGATGACACAGTGAAGGCTCCCAGCAACGAGCAGATGCTTATGTAGATCAGGATGTTGGAATGACCAGACCGGGGACAGAAATACAACACAAGGACCGCACACAGAACCAGCACGGCCACAACATAGACCAGGAAACCTGACACGGACAAGCAGAGTGGCAAACAGATAAAATCTCAATGCACAAGTTAAGCTTGCATAGAAAGGACTTCTGGGTTAGTTACAATCAGACTGTCTAAAAGCTGCACCACTAAAAGTTATCAAGGCATGACCTGAAGAGGTGGACCCTGGCTTTGCTGTGTGTTAGTCTGAGCTTAGTTTAATTAACCTTATAAGGCCCAGTATAACATTTTGTGAAATCCTACAAAAGAAGAGGATTTGAAGAAAAAATTCCCCCTTTTTTTCCTTTAGCAGACCCCCACAATAACGTTCCTTACATAATTTAAATAAAACCAGAACACTCCATTGGAATCTGATGAACACTGAATGCTGAAAATCACAGATTCATTTTTCTTGTAATGTAAGCAAATTCCCATCACTTGGAGAACAACACCTTTCGTTGTGGAAGTTATTTAGGTATTTCCAGTATTAATTAAAGTGATTGAAAACTAAGTCTAAAGAAGCAAAACAAAAAGGTGCATGAAGCTACTTAACAGAAAACTGTATTTTCTACATGTCAAAACTTTATACAATTAAATTGAGCTGTGCGAGAAGAAAACCGTCCGTTAAGAGCAGGAAGACTAAATGTATAGCAGCAAAATTGCTTTGTTTTATTCTTTTGAAATTTCAGCCTTTACCTAATATTATGGAGATTTGGAAATAGAAGCCTATTTTAAATCTCATCTTTAAAAAGGTAAGGATCACCATTCTTTAGGAAACACTAGTTGAGCAATGCTAGCCCCACAAACTAAATACTAATAAAAAAGGTTTAAAATGTGCACTTCATAATCTATTTAATGACCGTTTTCACATTGACTGCTCTCAAACACTCAGCACACATGCGGCTCTCATGCTTAAAAGAAATGTAAAATTAACAAATACACCAGGAAAACTGGAGAAAATTATTTAAATGCTGTTCTAAACTCTTCTAAAAACCTCTCAAAGAGAAATTGGAATCAACTAAAGCCTGTAACCACAGGGCAAAGCTTTCCAAAAATCAAAAAACGTTTGCAAAATAATTATAACAAAGCTAAAAAATGCCTCCTGCTTTCATGACTTCATTAAGATTCTTTAGCTATAGATTTATTTGCCTTTTCCTTGATTGAAAAAGGGCTTTGACTGTAGTAAGTCACTAATTAGTTTAATGTCTCCAAATAATTATATTTTTTATTTAGATTTAGGTCTAAAATAAAAGAGTTAATTATAAACGAGTCTGAGGGTTGCATATAGCCCGTGAGTCACTAACTGGGGATATCCATCCTTAGAGTTACAGATATCCAATGTATTTGTAGTTTCACCAGTCATCCAGAAGAGGGAAGCGTGAGTCTGATTGCTTACTGCAAAGTCAGGGTACAGTTATCTATACAGCCAGCATACAATCCATCAACAGACCAGCCTTCTGAAGACAACTCAAAGGAAATAAGAACATTATCTATAACTGCATGAATTATAGGATTCTCCTCTCACCTGGCTCCAGCAACTTATTGGTCATATCCTGTAGCGACGTCACTTCCTGTTCTTGTGGAGCATGAATAACCAAGAGAATGCTCCCCAGCACACACAGAAAACAACCAAGCTTCCCCACCACGTTCAACTGCTCTCCCAACAGGTAGGACGAGAGAACTGCACTGAAACGCAGACAAGCACAACATCACTAAAAAAGTGAACTCCTTTTCTCAAAACACAGACTGTGGGGGGAATCTGCAGCTACCTGATGAGGACGCTGAGCGCCCCCAGTGGAGTCACCAGCGTGGCTGGGGCGAACATGTAGGCAGCAAAGTTGCACACTTCTCCGGCTCCCACTGCAGACACACACAAAAGACTTCTGATCTCCTGCTGTGAACTTTTACAATACAGAAACAACAACCAAGTGTTCAGCTTTTCCTTTTATGGTCACAGCTCACCACTTCTATAAGAGTGCCACCAACGTTTGCTACCACACGCTTCAGTGAGTTACACTGAAGACATTGATAAGACCCAGAATGATTAGAACTATTTTACCTACGAATTGAAAAAAAATTTAAATAATAATAATAACAACAACAACAACAACAACAACAGAAGAGGCAATGTATAAACATCTGTACAAATGTAAGCTCTAACTAAAGATAACCTATTATGGAAAATCTGGGCATATTTAAAAAAAATGTAAGAACTAATACTAAGATAATTTAATTTAAGCTTTAAGACTTTAAGACCCTAACAATTTCTAGTTCAAAGCATTTCTTTTGATTTTGGAGAGTGATCGTAGAATCTGAGATGGATCCATTAACTCGTTCCAGAGTGGTTACCAGCAACAGTCCTGGTCTAAGTTCATTGCTGATGCATTGTACTATGTCTGAGGTTTTACTTATATAATTTAAGCCACTTTCCAAAATGAATATTAAAAGAAAATTATCTTTTCCCTTTTTGCCCTCTCATCGGAGACCCAGCAAACAACTATTTCTGGTGTTTTTTTGTTTGACTCACACAAAGGTTTAGACTGTAAATTTGACTGCAGTAAAGTCCTTACTGGTTAACAGGCCTCCCCACCACAGCCAGTCTTTAAGGTAGCCATATCCTCCATCACCTGCAGAAACACAAACCAGAGACACATCTTAGTACGCTGTTCATTGTATTATAATGCAGGAGTAATACATGGACTGAATCATTAAACACTTTCCTAATCATACTGACCACTCAAAGCGCTCTACACTGGAGCCACATTCACCCAATCGCACTCACTAAGGCGCACACAATTCATACACCAGTCACACCTTGGTAGGTAACTTGGGGTTAAGTGCCTTGCTCGAGGACACGTTGACCTGTCACAAGGCAAGGCAAGGCAAATTTATTTATATAGCACAATTCAGTACAAAGACAATGCAAAGTGCTTTACATGATTAAAATATAGCAAAATAAAACAGAATAAAAGCAAGTTAGAATAAAATATAGATAGAAAATAGAACAAAAAAGTGGTGATTCAGTTTAACTAGAACAGTTGAAGGCAATCTTAAACAAATGTGTTTTTAATCTTGATTTTAAGGAACTCAGGCTTTCCGCACCTTTACAATTTCCTGGAAGTTTGTTCCAGATCAGTGGAGCATAGGAACTAAATGCTGCTTCTCCATGTTTGGTTCTGGTTCTAGGTATGCAAAGCAGGCTGGCGCCAGAAGACCTGAGTGGTCTGGATGGTTGATACACTGATAACAAGTCTGTGATGTATTTAGGTGCTAAGCCATTTAAGGATTTATAGACTAACAGAAGTATATTAAAGTCTATTCTCTGAGATACAGGGAGCCATTGTAAGGACTTTAGAACCGGGTCCATGTGCTCTACTTTCTTAGTCTTAGTGAGGACGCGGGCAGCAGCGTTCTGGATCAGCTGCAGCTGTCTGATCCACTTTTTAGGCAGACCTGTAAAAACACCGTTGCAGTAATCAATGCGACTAAAAATAAACGCAGGGATTAGTTTTTCTAGATCCTGCTGAGACATCAGTCCTTTGATCCTAGAAATGTTCTTCAGGTGATAGAAAGCTGACCTTGTAATTGTCTTTAGATGCTTTTGAAGGTTCAGGTCTGAGTCCATCACTACTCCCAGATTTCGGGCCTGATTAGTGTTTTTTAGCTGAAGCGACTGAAGCTGTGTGCTAACTTTTGATCTTTCCTCTATAGGTCCAAAAATTATTACTTCTGTTTTGTTTTTATTCAACTGAAGAAAATTTTGGCACATCCAGGCATTGATTTCTTCTAGGCATTTACTCAGTGCCTGAATTGGTTCATAGTCACCTGGTGACATGGTGATGTAAAGCTGTGTGTCGTCTGCATAGTTATGGTAGCTGATGTTGTTGTTTTTTATTATCTGAGCTAGAGGGAGCATGTAGATAATGAAAAGGAGGGGACCCAGGATGGACCCTTGGGGAACCCCACATGTGATTTTTGTCATCTCTGATGTAAAGTTACCTACTGATACACACAGGCACAGGCGGAAGATGAAATCAAATTTCCATTGCCTTTCTGATAAGCTAATTCTCTGTTGTTTTAGAACTTAATTTTAGGTTAGCTTATTATACATTATTGATAGGGTGTAACTCCGTCAATGTTTTAGCCACTGGGATGCCCGAATATCCCCATTGTGGGACAATAAAGGTATTTATTTTATTGTACCTTAATACTAATAGCCATCACATGACTAGCCAGCAAGTATGCTTAAAGTTAAGTGCAACAGCCCAATTTGTGTGTGTGCAATGTTTACTTTACGACTCTCACAGTGCTGTATAATACAAAATTTTGGCTTAGTGGTTAGTGCTACAGCTAAGGTGTGAATGTAGTTTAAATAAACGTCCAGGTGAAGAACTAACTGGTAATGGTAAACGTTAGGGGTGGTATGGGTAACATTACATAACTAAAATAAATTGAAATCAATGCAATGTTGTTAAAAGGAAAGAGATACAAACATGCATGAGTCTGCTTTAAAGTGACTCAAAAACACAACTGATAAAAAAAAATATTTTCCTTCCTGGTCTTGAGTTTGACCTTTCTTTCTGCAAAATACGCTGAATTATCTAATGAAAACTTCAACAAATAGCGATCACCCTACACGGTAACAAGTGGAGAAAGTGACACGGACCAGAACAAAGAGGCGTTCACACATCTTTAAAATCTTTCTAACTTCCATATTGGAAAATAGTCAGAAAAGCCTTTACTTTAAAAAAGAACCATATTTAATCTCTATATAAGGAGTCTGTTTTTTATTCACTCTCATCCACCCCCTTTGGAAGAGCTTCTCACTTCATTGTGTATCCAGATTAAAGCAAATAGTTCATTTGTTTGTAACCACATTTGTTGCTCCTAAGGCAATCTTTCGGCTGGATTGCCTGAGGGACAGAGTAAACACCAATCACACGTCAGCTCTGCTCACCTGCTCTGGTGTGTCCGTTGCTGGCCAATCTGAGGAGAGCTTTCTTCTTGAGGATGACACTGCCACCAATCAGGAAGGCCGAAAGCAGCGCCAGCGTCAAGCCCAGCCACATGTTGTAGGAACTGTAAGTCCGCATACCTAGACATGGCAATGAGGAGTGTGTGTTTAAACAGGGTGTGCATCCTTTCAATAAGAACACCTCCAGGGAACAATTTACTTCAGGAGCTTTCACTGTAACAACAGCAAGCTGGGAGGAATATTGCCCGTCATTCAGTTTTTCTTTTCTTTTTTTTTTACAGTTGTGATCACAAATTTAACATTTGGTTAAATGTCCCTTAGCAAGTTTCACATTGACTACACTTTTTGTAGTCATCAGCAAGCTATTGAAATAATTCTGGCCAAGTCTTTATCCTAGGAAGCTTTATGTTAGTCTCCTTTATTCATTCCAAAACCAGTTTCAATGCTCATGTCAAATCCTTTGCATCTCAAAACACCCACATATCTAAATTTTACTAAGCATTGTGTACCAGTACTACAGTAAAACTACTTAAATATATGCATCTTCAACAATATTTAAGATAAATTTTATGCATCTGCCAGAACTAACAATAAAGTATTTATTTAAATTAATCTGGACTTCTGTGCCTGTCTGTTGCCATATGAATAACAAAGTAAATGTAACTAAAAATGCTGCGTGGCTTCATTCTGTTTATGGATCAAGTTCTAAGGCAGCTCACATTATATTGTTTCTATTTTTGAATACAAATTTAATTTAGTATTCATACCTGAACAACCTAGTTTTAAACTCTTTTCCTTTGATTCTTTCGCTTGAATATGCTGAACCTGCTTTTGTAAAGCTAGAAATATCATAAATAAAATGAGTGCACAATCAATGTACAGATTCTCTAATAACAGCCGTATCTAAAAAAAAAAAAAAAGAAAAAAAAAAAAGGCAAAAAATACATTTATTTCCCTCCAAACTCTGGTACATTAAAAATGTATCAAGAAATTGACAGGAAATAATTTGCTATTGGGACATTTTTTATTCAAGCTGCTAAATAACATCTAATATAAATAGCAGGACAGCAAGTTCCAGGAACTGATTTGTAAGAGGGGCACAGGAAAAACCACAGATGCATCATGGTACAACTCATTAACGTCCTATGCTGAAAAAGTCTGTATCGCATTAATGTAGACAGAAACAGGAAGTCAAGAAATGGCTTCAATGAGGCCGAGCATTAAAACAGAAGTATGTTCAACTAAAAGTTGTTCAACTGGCTTAAACAATTATATTTATGATCCACCTTGTTTTAGTTGTTTGTATTACTGAAGACTAAAATTAAAACAAAGTGTTCAGTAATAAAAACAAAAAAACACTATTTAATAAACTGTAAAGAGATCTGCCAATTGCTACCAATCAGGCCAAGGATCTGAATCAGGAAAAAATCCATTGGCTCTTGACTATGATCAGCTGGTCAGAAACTTGTTCATCAAAAACATTTACTGTTCATTTAATGCATTGGGGCTAAAGAATGTGCCCGGTATGTAAATTACCAAGCAACAATTATTTTTAAATAGCTTTTTTCAGTTAATAAAAATAAATAAAAATGGGAAAAGGTTTTAGCCCCAGAAATGGGATGAATGGAAACAACTGAACTGCACCAAAAAACAAAAGAAACTCGAAACAAACTCTGAATCCCAGAATACACTGTACTAGCCTATTAGATAAACAGGGGAAAAAAACAGGTTTCAGTGTAAAGTTATCCAGGTCAGGTTGGGCCTGCTTAAGTACTCTAGATTTTCAAACAGAGACTGCAGTCCAGATTTATTCTTGTTGGATCTATACACAAGGAAATATTTGGGACTCAATGTCCCAGTAGGCTTTGCAGCTGCTCTCCTGGTCTTAGCTCCTCCTATGCAAAATGCAGACCCTCAAGCTCTGGTCATTCCCTCCTGTGTGTTGCTTTCTGAGAACCCATTCTAACTGGGTTTTTGAGAAACTTGCTGGCAAGTTCTCCTTCCACCATGATCGTTTGGGCCACCAGTGAGGAGTGGTGGCCTTGCATCCTGGGAAGGCTGCAAGTTCCCTGCTTCAAATCCCATAAACTGGGTCCCTAAGCAAGACCTTTAGCCCCAGAATGGGCACAGTAGAGTGGAGATGGGCTAAATACAGAGGACACATTTCATTGGAAGATACAAGTTGCAATGACAAATAAAAATGATTATGAACATGTCTTGTAATTGGTGTTCAGATTTTCTGAGACACTGAAGTTTGAGTTTTCATTAGCTTTATGCTATAGTATAATCACCAAAATCAGTATGAATAAACACATCCATACCAGTTTAATTTTTTCAATAAATCAAAAACGTAGGTATTCAATAATATTAGAAGTTACTGAGAAACAGCGCTATCCAACGAAGCTGAATTAGTGACAGATCTCTAAAGAGCTCTTAACATAATTATATCAGGAGGAATGGAGCTGGGTATTTCCTCTATATCCCTTTCAATAATTATCAGATCTCCTCATGCTTTAATCATGCATTAGTATTACTTATAAGTTACTAATTTGTATAGTCGCATTGTATTTTCCAAATCTGGTTTGACCTGAGAGTTGATGAGCTTCACCTTTCCCCTTAATATTAGCTCCAGTTTTATGCTTAATTACTTCGGGTTAAGTCAGTTATCTCACCTATTTTATTTACTTATTTAACAAACCAGAAACCGCACTGTTTTTTTACCTGCCACCACTTGAATGTATACAAATCACCCTAAATCTCTATTTTATCATTTTCCCATCCACGGTATATATCTGGATGCAATGTATATACTTCATGCACCTTCTGTTGCTTATAAGAGCCGATGTCACAAGTAAATCTCTCCATTGTGAGATCAATAAAGTTCTGTCTTATCTTATCTTATCTTAAGGAATCCCAAAGCACGTAGGGCCTGCTTTGCAAAACACATAAGATTCTGGTATAAAGATATTTCTGACAGTAGAATGTATTAGCTCTACATGCAGCTGGGCTGCAGAATAAACAAAGCTCAGCTTTCACAGCACGGTGTCCTTTTATTAAAGCAGCGCTTAGTTGACACTTGATCAACTGAAACAGCCTGCAGGGGTCAAACAAAAGAACGCATCATATTCCCAGAAAAACACTAAGGCGGAGACTTGGGCAAACATGACATCACAGCCAAAATAGGGTATGTTTATACAAAGGTGAAGGGCAGTGAGAAGCTATGGACTTTCAGCTGACACCAAGGTGTGGGATGAAGTACCTGTTTGTTGGGTGTCGTTCAGGTGTGCGAGGATCAGCGTTTGGTCTGTGGTGACCAAACACACGGCAGTCTGGGAGCCACACTGCAGCATCAGCACAGAACCTGCAGAGACACCAAACATTCACAGAAAACCTGAAGTTCTCTTGGAAATGTTTGATTCTACTCCAATCACGGTTACATTCAAGCTAATCTTCTGTTCTAAATGCATCATGTCTCTGATTATTACAGAGGTGATATTTATGACAATCATAAAACCAACGCATTTTCCTTTTTTGTAAATCATGGAGAGCCTTCTTGTCATTTTCCTGTTTAGGTCCAGTAGGAAAAAACTAAAAACTGAACGTAGAGTGAGGCTTTGCTAAAAATATATATATACATATATATATCAACACATCCATTAAAGAGCAACTCTTTCTTCTCGCTTTCAACTTAATTGCATAAACTGATCTGTTATTTCTCAGTTATCAGTAGTATTGCGACCGATGCCATTTTTTGGCCCCGATACCAATACCCGATACCTGGCTGTGCAGTATTGGCTGATACCGATACCATCTGTTTGAAATTGATGTGTGTGTGTGTATATATGAAGAACTGCATACTACTTAGGGTAGTAGAACTTTTTATTGCCTACCTGGAATGGGTGACAATAGTTTAATAAACTTTTGGCTCTCAAAGGCCAAAATAGTGCAACATTCATGAAATTATAACATGTATAATAGTAGTCGGGAGAGAGAAGGCTGCGTCCAAGTGACATACAAACATCAAAATGGTATCGTTGCCTATTTGTTGGTACTCGAATATGCTTATAATCGCAACTGATAGTCATTGTAGAATTTACCAATATTATTCCCATTGCAAGATTTTCTACCTTTGTGCAGCCCTAACTCTGAGTTATGAATATATGCCCAGTTTTGCTCTGTTTGCACAAATACTGTAGTCAATTTCTCTGCTTGCAGTTGGCAGGGGGAAGCAAAGGAAAAGAGTTTTAAGAGAATGTGTTGTTTTAGATGCATTTAAATATAATTAAATTAACAGAGGCAACGCTGTCTTCAAATTCTAAAGTTGAAAGGTTTGTCAACCATGCCTAGAAAGCAACTGAAAATGAACAGTATCAATTTAAATACCTTAATCCAGATCTTTTTTTTGTTTGTTTTTTTGGGGGGGATTTTTTGCAGCTCTAGTGGCTCGCTTTTTTCTGAAAGTAGGCTGACAGGAAGGGGCGTGGAAGAGGGGGAGAGACATGCGGCAAAGGACCGCGGGTCGGATTCGAACCCAGGTTGACCGCATCGAGGACTAAGGCCTCTGTATATGGGTCGCACTACCCACTGTGCCACAAGCGTGCCCCTTTATGCATATTTTTAAACTAGAAATTTGAAAACTCAAAAAAAGATTTCCTTTTTATTTTTGTTTAGCCTTTAATTAACCAGGAAAAAGTAATTAGACATTAAAAAAATTCAGGAACACTTCGACAATTAAGAATTCAGCTTAATTCTATAATTCAATATCGATATATATATATACTGTCACAATATAACTTTATTCAGTAACGGTGATATTCATTTCCAATATTTCAATATACATTACAGTCTATGTTTACAGCATTTGTCACTGACTGATGTTCAGGGTTATGTAGTTTTATGTGTTTTATTATATATATATATATATATATATATATATATATATATATATATATATATATATATATATATATATATATATATATATATATATTTCTAAAATGTTACATTGGCGTGGTTTTATAAACATGGCAAAAAATTTGCAATAGGTTTGTACAGACATCTGCTATAGGCATTCTTGGCAGTCTGAGGCTTTTATTTTGCTTTTATTTTGATCATATTTTGTAATCTACCAAAATTAAGAAATATGACAGGATTTCAGTTTTGGCCATATGGTCCAATCCGTAATTCAGCTATAATAAAATATAGTAAAGACAAATACAGAAAACAGGACAGAATCTGTGTGGCAATCTATGTTTCTGTTCAGAAATTAGATTTTCTGAGTTCCTGGTCTTTGAGGCCTAAAGTTTTGACTTGGAAATTTGAGGATGTTCAAGTGGATATAAGTGCATATAAAAACATAGTGAAACCAGCTTGTATGCTTTTCTTCTAGTTTTCAGGACCACAACAATAAACAAACTGAACTCCCGAGTTGTACAAAACTGAAAGCTGGAAGCCAGTAAAAAACAAAAAAATTAATTATTAAAGAAACCCATTGTGTCCATTTACATGATCGCAAAAAAAGCTGAATTTTAAACAAAAAACATTTCAAAATGGCTAAAATTAATTGAGATGTGTAGCTCAGCCCAGGTTGTTTGATGTTATTTTCCCC